>NC_051080.1:65257913-65472913 GCF_004664715.2 Peromyscus leucopus | reverse complement strand
GTGGTTCTGGGAGGCAGGACTTCCGGTTATCCGGGTGGCTGGTTATTCTAGAGTGCTAAAAACGGGATGTAACGTGAGCACCGGTTTCCTGAAAGTTCACATTAATCCAGTATCTTCAAGATGGATGAGCCCTTAGCAACGATTAAATCCAGCCTCTTCTCTTTTATGGTCAAGGAAACTAAGACCCACAGGAGCCAATCAGCTGTCTTTATGCCACTTTGCAAGGAGAGGCATTAACGTCTGAGAGACTTGATCAGGCAGCAGACTTCACCTTTGCCCACCAACGTGGCAAAACCACGCCCCATAATCCCTTGAAAATTAAAATTTCATTTACTGTTCGATACTGAACATTTCTATTTACTATTTACCCAGAATCCACCAAAACATAAAACCATAACATTCAATTTTCCCAGACATTTAAACATTCATTACAGATTTGTAATCAAGCTCTTGGATAAACAGATAATTAACATCACGCCACTAATAAACACGTCTTTTGTAGGCTCTAAACACCTCAAGTGGCAGACAACACATGCACAGATTGCCACCTTGATTACGAAACGTTTGTGAACAAATGTTTCCATAAGCCAAAGGGAAGATAAGGCTCGTGAATGCAAGGACTTAGGACAGGACATTGGTCTGTCGTCACCCCCCTCTACTTCCTGTGTCATGACTGACTTTCTGGGGGCGGGTGTCTATGAGCAATATTTTCAAGACTAATGTGTGGGTCATTGGCATACATGCCTCCTGGAATGTTGATGGTGTCAAGGCCAAGCCAGATGGTGGCACAGCACGAATGTCGTCTATCTATGGATGTAACAGCCTCAGCCCTGAAAATAGCATTTTCAGAGAGGCACGTATTTTAGGAGGAATGGGGCAGGGCTGAAGGTCACACCGTGACTGTGTGAAGGTCACACTGTGGATGTGCAGACGTGTTTAGCCATCATCCCATGTTTCTGATAACATTTATCAAAGACCAGTTCTACCAAGAACTTTACAGAGAGAGGGAGACGAAACAAGACATGTCTAGATCTCTGCCCATGCTGCAGCTCTCCTGGAAAGCTGTGTGACCCTTTGCTAACAGCTTTTTAAAAGAGAGATTTCCATGTCTTTGCACTCTTTCAAGTTTTTGCCCTTTTCTTTAATGGGTATTTGCTTCCCTAGATTGCAGTCATTTTTATAGGCAATGCTTTCTATGGTCTCCCAAGTAGAGTTTCTGAATTAACAAAAGCCTCTCAGAGAAGCAAATACACACACATATGGAATCAGGACTGCTGAGTTTATAGGTTCAGAAGCCTCGATACTGACCAAATGGCTGGGTTATTTTAGGATATGACCTTTGCACTACCCAATATGGCAGACAAGCACACCTCAACCCCACGAAAGGTGTTTTCTCTTGTGGAAGCCACCTTGGGGTTGCTCCAATCACATCTCATTTTTATTTGAGAACCTGGCTACCCCTAAAAGCAAAGGGAGCTGGTAAAAGGCTAGCCCATGCCCAGACAAAAATCAGGTGTTTTCTTATTCTAAAAGAGCAAGCAACATTGAAGATATCTAACAGTGTCTGCCACTGTTCATTCCTTGGGCCACACAGAGCTGTGGGCCCACCTAATCTCACAGATACACCTAGTCTCTCTGCAGGGGAGTCAAGTCCCAAACCTGAATCAGCCAAGTGGGCTCATCAAGCCATTGGGCCAGGGCCAGGGCAAAGGCAGGCGTGGGAAAGCTTATACTCCTAACACAAGGCTGCCCTCAAGCTCTGTTACACCCAGGGCATGCTAGCAGTAAAGGAACTGGAAAGCAAGAATAAAAAATAAAAAATTAAAAACTCCCGCTCAGAGAAGAGGTGGAAGGAAATGCCCATACATCACTGGTCCATAGCAAGTTTTAAGTTCTGCTGGGTAAGAACCAGAAACATCCCCCCCCCCCTCTGTCAGCAGGTGAAATCTCTTGGTCAACTCACGTGGCAATTTTGGCTGTGCTTTTTGGGGGAGCCTCCCTTGGCTGTCTCTTAGGATGCAAGGATACAGTGAAGGTGAAGCCCTTCTTGGTGGCTATTACTGTGTTTTTAAAGCCTCTCTCTTCTTTCCAGTATAGGGCTGGGGCACAGGTAGCTCTCAAGGACTTGGTCAGGTCAGACTCACAGTTGGTTTCCTGGACAATAGAACCCCCTAGGAAGCTTTGAAAAGACTCACTTCGGGTCCATTTCACGTGCAAATACCTATGGACAAGATCTGGTTTAGCATGGTTTGTGCCTAAGCCACCTCCCCACTCTGCTTGGTCGCCACATCTCAGTTGAATACACGACTGTCTTCAGTCCTTTGAGGCTTGCAGTGGGATGGGAACACCCTTGACTTGGCCCCCTTGTTGCTACTAGCCTTGCAGAAGATTCTGGGCGACAACAGCACCTGGGCAGCACTGGAGGACAAAGGGTTTTTTTTTTTTTTTTTTTTTTTTTTTTTTTTTACTAAAACTGCTTTTTTAGAACCTCTTGGAAGGACTTGAACCACAGTGTCAAGACTTTCTCTTGGCTGTGCTACCTCTTGAGTTCATCCTCCAGAATTCAGGCAGGTGCCGCCAACATCCCCTCCCTCTAGGGAGCCCTTTCCTAACTCTTGCGGAAGACATACTAGCTCCGTCAGCAGCCATACATAAAGTCTTTGGGAAGTTTCTGATTGGCCCAGTTCATGTCATCAATTCAGTTCACCTCTGAGTGAGTGATTCTGTCCAGGCTATGGCACTCTTTGACTAGCCTGGATATCAGTCCACCATCATTTAGAGAATCATGATAGGAAAGTTAGCCAGGACCACATGAACATGAAGTGCAAAAAAATTCCCCAAAGAAATTGAGGTATGTGATATCTGACAAGAAGGAAAGGCAACATGATCCTGTGGGCACATGGCCACTGGGAAGTGGCTGAAGTATGCACTGGAGCCTAGAAGACCTAGGAAAACCTGAGGGCAGAAATACCAAGGAATACTTTATTTTGTTACACCCAATAAGATTTGCTCAGCCCCAGGCCATTTCCTGCCAAGTGCCTTGAGCCAAAAGTTCACTCAACTCAGAGTAGACTGGGGTGGGACTCACCTGGTGCCCAAGAAGCATTCATGCTCCAACCCGGATTTGATGCTGGTCCTGAGCTTGGCTGAGCTGGAGTCCTCCTGCCTCCGGCCAACAGAATAAATTACCTTTCTCTTTCTCTTTCTCTCTATACTAAACAGATTCTCCTCCTACTGGCCTCCTCCCTCAGATCTGAGTAGTGAGCCCCCACCTCATCCTGAATGTGGGAGGCACTGTGCCTGGCAGGAAAGGAGCTAAACTACAGTGAAAATCCCCATCCTCCTAGTGGGAAACCAGAGAGGGTGGAGGCCAACAGCCTCGACAAGATCAGACAAATCAGTATGGAGGAGAGGAGGTTAACCAGCCTTCCCTCACTTCCCCACCTTAGATAGGGTGCTGGGCCCAATGAGGCTTCCAGAAACAGACCAAAGAAATCTCACCTGAGAGCACGACTGCCATGCTCAGGGAGGCGACTCCACCACAGGTGCCTCATTATTTCACTCTCAAAATTGTAGTATACTCGTCCCTAGAACGTTCTGAGTATGAGCGACCCTCCATCTACACAACTGCGTGTCTCCCAAAGTTTGAAAAGCTGTCTGATGGGGATGATGCTCAGGTTGTTGCTGGCTCGGCAGCTGGGGTCCCACAGTCTCTGATCCTGGGGGCTTGGTGGGAATGGGTGGAGCATGGACAGATGCAGAATCGACAGCACAGATTCTGGGAGGTATGCAAGCCATCTTGTTTATTAAACAGAGAGCCAAAACATTTGTGTATATGCTGTTTGGCGGGCTTTGCTTCCAGCTGCTGGGGCTTTTTTTGGTTTGGTCCCGGGTCTTACATCGGCAGTTGTCGTCTTGGGGGTCTGGTTCCAGGCTCCTCTGGGTCAGGATGCTACTGCGCATGTCACAGCTCTTTGTTTGCTTAAGGCATGGCCCAATGCTTTCGGCCTTGTCCGCCTCATAGCACTCTTTTTATTTTATTTTGTGGCTGCTAGTGGGAATTAGAGTTCTTTAATCTTGTTGTCCCCACCTCAGGGGACCTCCAACATGGCAAATGTGACTGTCTTAGGTTGTCCTGCCTAACCAGCTCTTACCTGTCTCTGGCTACCAGCCCTCGAAGGGTAGTTCCCTTGGAAAGCGCTAGAGTGTTGGAGCATTAGACAGGGGCATGAGACAGAGGCATCACGAATTTCCGTGAGCCAGGATCTTATTACTTCCTTAGGGGGGGTGATGATCAGGGTATTCCAGAGCCATTAGCAGTTTCAGGGTCATTTTGTTGACACAGCACTACTAGGAAACATGCTGTAGGAAACACTTAAACAACAGAATTATTAAGAGTATCATTCCCCATGCTATAATTTTTGAAGGGTCTAGGACTGATTTTATGTGATCTCAAATTTGAGTAAAGAATGTTGTAGACATCTCCAGTGGTTTCACATGCATGGAGTTCAGGCTTAAGATTTCATTAGAAAGTTGTACTGAAAGGTTTAAGAACTCTTTGCTCCATGATCCCAATATGATTTCCCTTAACTGACTCCTGTGACATTTGTTCCTTTGAAGTCATGTCCCCTACGTCTGCAGCCTCTAAATCCCACTGTTTTCTTGAGACCTCATTTTGCTTAGGTTTTCCAGAGTTTTAACTCATGATTTTTCTCCTCTTGTTGCCAGGGTGGTGGAAAGGCTGAGGAAATGGGCTTTTTGACCCTGCCATTGCTTCCTTCTCAATAACTTGCACACAGTACTCTTCCCAGGACAGGGTCTCTGAAGTCCTGGATGCCCAGGAGTGGGGGGTGGGCGGGGTGGGGTGGGGTGGGATGTGCACAGGTTACTGGAATTACTTCTTGTGGCTCCCACACAACTTTCCCACTCAATCATACTACCCCTGGGGAAAACAGAAGTGGAACTGAATCTGGAAATGAGCAGTAACTCAGGGGTTCTGAAAGACGAGATTAATCCAGACGTGTTAGAAAGCTAAGTTACAGTGCAAAATGGCTAGGGATTCCTATGCATATCCCTAGACTCAAAAGCCTTGTTTAGTATATATTATAGCCACTGGTATGGTGGCTGTATCCCCTGCCACCAACACACATCATCCAAATACCTCACTGTGGTCAACTGGGGCCACTACCAGACCTTCCTCTCCTCAAAGTCTTCTGTTCTGTCTCCTTGCCATCCCTACATCAAGGTGTAGTCTTAGTCTGTTTCACCACCCTATTGAGGCTGGGCAGGCCCAGGGATCATTTTGGTTGGATTCCAGTGGGAGTGACATGCCACCAGTAGGCTTCATTCTCCACATTCTGCCTCCTGGAAGCAAGCCATTACAAAGATGCTTGTCTGCATAGGAGACCACTATGTTATGAGGGACCCATGGAGCCCACTGGAGGAGGGCATTGAAGCATAAAATGGCCTGTGGAGAGAGGGGATAGGCAGCCTCAGGCACTAGGTACAGGAATTTTTAGGATTGTTTCGTTTTATTAGCTTTATCATAAAATGTATAAATACATGCATCAAACACTAATAAAAAATGTGTAACATCCAAGAATACCTAAGTTGCAATACTGATACTGTGATCTTGAAAAGATAACTTTTAGCTTTGTCTTTATGATATACTCCAATAGGACAAGATTTCTCAGCCCCTCATATCTTGGGCTGGTTTGATTATTGTGGGGATGTTGGTGTGCATTGCAGTCTATACAGTCATACCCACTTAGATGCCACTAAGTAACTTTCCAGTTGTGACCAAAAAAAAAAATCCCAGTTCTTTCCAAACATGATCTGTGGGTGGCAAAGGGAGCTCGGGGTGTAAACCACTTCTTTTTGACTCCTCCGTGAACACACTGGGTCTTGGGTGTTTTGACATTCACTAATGTTGTACCAGCAACTTGGTGGGTTAGTAGTTTCATTTGCTCCCATGTTTTTAAGTTTTAGAGATGGCTTTTTATTTTCTGACTTAATGGAAAACATTTACATTGTTCTTACATCATAATATGCCACCAGGCTGTTTGCTTGTCTTTTTTCTTAGTATGATCTTGCTTCTCTACCAAACTTGTGTTCAGTCTCATCTACCCACTCTGCTCTGCCTCTCTCATAAGAGCCATTTTCATTAGCTTTGGGGGTTCATTTTGGAAGTTTCACATGTTTAAATGTGTCTTGAACTTACCACATCCAGCCCCTTCTTATGCAAGTTGTATATATATGAGAATTTCTGTGTTGATTGATGTATCAGAGTGGCTGCTATGTACCAAATGCAGAGGGAAGCACCGAGAGTCCATCCTCAGTTGCAGGGAGAAGGATCGATACAAATATCAAGGCCAAATTGCCTAGGCCATGTTTTCAAATTTTCAAATTTTATAGCACAGGACTAGAGAGATGACTCAGTGGTTAGGAGCACTCTTCCAGAGAGCCTGGGTTTGATTGCCAGCACCTACATGGCATATGGAACTCTAGTTCTAGGAGATCCAGTACTGTTTTTTGGTTTCTGTGTGCTCCTGAACCTATCTCTCTCTCTCTCTCTCTCTCTCTCTCTCTCTCTCTCTCTCTCTCTCTCACTCACACACACACACACACACACACACATGCATGTGCACACATAAAAATAAAATAAAATCTTATATCTGACTCTACCCCATGCAACCGGTTGGCAGCCACCCTAAATCTTCTCTCTGGTGAAGCTCTTAAATTGAAGGATAAGTGTGGCTAGGAGCCCTTTCTGTAACTTTGGACAAGGATGCTCATGGTGTAAAGGACTTTGCTTGGGATGGAGGAAGGTTCCTTTGGGAATGCCTCTTAGCCTAGCTGATATGTGTTTGAGAGATGCCCTGCATGTTATTGCACAGTAGAGTACAATGGAATTTTTTAATGCTTTTACCGTAGAGAAATGGCCAGTAAGGAGGCAGATAAACTTACTTTGAACATTGCATGATGTATGGAAACATCTCATGATGCCCCATAAATATGTGCGGTTTTACGCTTTTACATATCGATTAAAAAATATACTGACAAGAGGAAAAAAAGGATGCTTCAAGGGAGGCAAGTGTGGGAAATGAGTTGACACATAGAATTCCACCCTGTATTCTATCAATGGGCTGTCAAGAAACTTCAGAGCCAAATTTAGTCATGCATTGTCAAAACATCTATGGGTAAAATCTATATATTAATATAATTTTTGTTATGAAATTTACCAAACAGAAATGAAAGCAGGAAACTACAATGCAGGTCATCACCTGAATTCAAGAATCATCAACATTTTGTCACAATTGTTTTAATCTCTCCTTAAGCATTTTAAAACAAATCTTTGTATAAGTCAATTCACTCTTAATTTATTTTACCTTTTGAAATTAAAATATATTATTTCCCCCTCCAACCTCTCCTTGCTCACTCTCTCAAATATGTGGCCTCTTTTTTTCTAAATATATAGATACAACCTGGTCAGTCTTTATTATAATACTACTTGTATGTATATGATTTCAGGGCTGACCACTTGATACTGGATAATCAATTTGGGGGCTCTTCCCAGGGAAGACCATGTACTCTCCTCTCAGCATTCCTTAGCTGCCTGTAGTTCTTTGTATAAGGTTAAGTCCTTGTGAGATTTGCCTCTTTCACGTTAGCATGTCTGTTGGTGTTGTCCTTGTTCAGGTCTTGTTTAGGCAGCCATGTTGATGAGACTTCCTGGGTGCAGCTTCTCTATAAGGCGATTCACTCTTAAATGCATCTTTAGCTAAGTGGTTAGAAGAGCATTTTTGTCAATATCATCCTTATAAAATATTAATTTGCTACTGCCTTATAATATGCTGTCCAAATTTAGAGTTCTATGATTATCTGAAAATTAAAAATTGCCACTGGTTTAAATCAAGGTCTATAGAAAATCCATTCACTGCACAGGGTAAACCCAAAGGAACCTAGTGAAATGGGAACCCATGCACTCAGAGGGGCTGAGACCAACTGGCAAGGGCAAGAGGCGTCAGCTGATATGAGCTCCTCCCTGGTCTAACCCTCTGAGTTCCGTGATTACTAAAGACATCTATCTGCATTACACCACAGACTTTGCCAAGTAGAAAACTGTCTCCATGATTCCCTTATGACACATTCCTCTCTCTCCCTTCACTTTCTCCCCTTATTGCACTCTGCCTGGTGATGCTTCTTGAAGACATCAAGAGTGGCTAGCCTCAGTTATCAGTCCTTGGCTGAGCACTGACATTTCTCTTGGACAGAGAGCTAATGATTTCACAGATGGGCAAGCTGGTCTTGGGCTCAGTGTTTGATGCAAACAAAACGCTGAGTCAACAGTTCATAGCTTTGTCTGATTCTCTTTCTGGGTGTGACCAAGTCATCCTGGTTCTCACTCCCTTCACGTTCCACCCAAATCCTCTTTTACTGCTAATGCGCTGCTACCATGTTTTTTATGCAGGAGAGCATGGGTCCTAGAGTCTCCAAAGTTTGGTTTACTGGTTAGATGACACAGACTTTCTAACCAAGCTTTCCAAGTTCAAAGTCCAAATCTGCCAACTGTGAGCTGGGGGACTTGGTTGAATTCATTGGTCTCTGTTTCTCTGTAAAACTGGCCTAGTAATAGTACCTCCTTCAATAGGTTGTTGTGAGAATTAAATAAATCAGTGCCTGCAAAGCACGAAACAGTGCTTGGCTCAGAATGGGTGCTGTATGTTTTTTATTCTTATTATTTTGAATCTACCACTCAAATGTATGGTGAGCCCTTGAGCAACTCACCTTGAGAGCATGTCTTCAATTCCTTATTTTTAATTCAGGGATTATAGTGGGGCCTACTCATAGGAATCTTGTAAAGATCAAAGAAGGCAATTGATCAAAAAAAAAAAAAAAACAGAAAGAACAGTGTCTAGTACATAATAAGCACTCAATAAATATTAGCTACTATTGATTTAGCATGTTGTACTTGCCATGGTACGAATTTCAAGCCAGAATTCAGATATACCAAAAACCTACAAAGCAACTTGATCTAAACTCCAAGCTTTAACAGTGTCTCAGTCCATCTTGAAGATTCTGTTTCCCCAATGACCTCCACTTTGTGCCAAGGATCTGAGAACTTGGACGATGCTGGCCAGGAGTCCTCTGCCCACTTTGATGTCTGCTATCTCCGCCTGGGAGGTCTCTGTTACTTCCATGCCACCTGAGGTCTTGCCTTGCAAGGGACCCTCTGTCATGGTTGAGCTTCTGTCCTCAAAACATCCCCCAAGACCTATTAATGGATCTCCTATGTTTTTTTTACTGAAGCCTCTGGAGAGCATTTCTTAATCTAGAAGAAAATTCTTTTGTTCTCAAATTCATTGACCTCAATGGATTTTGAGGTAGAAGGGTAGGGTCACAAAATCTCCCCAGAGGTAGAGGGGCAGAAAGAGTTTGCTCTCCAACTTGAATGGGATCCAGAGAAAAGGAAAATAATAGAGGGAACCCCCATACAGAAATGATCTCAGGAAACTCCCAATGCCCATCAACACGCAGAAGGGAATTCTTATCCCCATCCCTAACGGGATACCTGGCCCTATGCCAAGAATTTTGCAAACCATTAGAAGAGAATAAAGAGCTGAACTAGACAGGTGTCCCACCCCCAGAGTTCCTCCTCCTCCTCCTCCTCCTCCTCCTCCTCCTCCACACACACCCTTCCAGAAGACATCTAGCAATGCTTAGAGACATTTGGGGTGGTCACAGCAGAACGGGAGAGGGGTGCTACTGGCATTCTGTGGATGGGAACCCAAGGCGCAGCCACACATCCTACAATGCATTCGACAGCCAGCCTCCCTCTCCCCTGCCCGTACAAAGAAGTCATGTGACAGCATAGAGAATGGGACATGAGAACGGTCATGCAAGGCAAAAGGAAGTGACAAGGCAACTGTGTCAGAGGCTCATGCAACCAAGATCACCGGAGGACCATTCCCTTTAATCAGGAGGACCACCCCTAAGAATTCACTTCATAGGAAAGGGTCATAGCAGAGCTTAGCCGCCCCCCTCCCCCGTGGATCTTCCCACACGATTTCAGATAGCTATGCCTCGAAAGTCAGCAGTCAAGCCGACAGGGAGCAGCTGCTTTGAGCAGCTCACCCGAGCCCAAGGCAGACTGCTGTCCTTAAGAGCGTACAGATAAGGGCTTCCTTTTTTTGGGTGGAGACTTGGGGTGTCCAGCAGCAGGCAGAGAGTCTCCGTTCAGGGCTCTGCCACTGCCGTCTTCCCGGCACAGTGATGTTACTTGGATGGGAAAAACTGGCTCCTTACTTACAGTGATGCTTGCTTCTCTCCAGCCTTCTGGGAAGTTCCCCCATGGTGTTTTGATAGATGGTGGGAAGGGTCCAGGTGAAGCATTAAAAAAAAAAAAAAAAAAAAAAAAAAAGAGCCCCTCAAAAGGCCAGAACTGAGGGTTTTTTTAAAACCAAGAATCATGTCTCATCACTCTTGTTCTGGAACATAATTCAGAATGACTGGCAAGTTCCAGGACTGTGTGAGTGAGGAAGAGAAGACAGAGGGGGTTGGTGTTAGGGCTGGAAGTCAGAGAGCAGAGTTGGAGGAGGTCATATTACCCTGATGATGTTGAGCCCTCCATGGTGAAGGTTGAAAACCTGCGGATGCAGGCACCAACATAGTTTTCAATTTCCAATGTGAAAGAGGTCTTGTTCAAAACACAAAGCTAGTTAGAAAATTGTCTTCGGTGGTGGGATCTTATTCTTCTTTTGGCTTTCAACTGCTTTGAGGGTGTGGAAAAAAGAGCTTGATTTCTAAGAAGCCTGCTGTTGGTAATGGCAGCTACAGCCAAGAATTTGGGGGTTCTCTATTTCCTACTCTGGTTGTGAGGAGAGATCTCCGCCCAACCCGTCTACATTTTTTTTTAACAAGATCTTCTCAAGGACTGCAGTGGCTGAACTCTTTCCTCTTCTGGCCTCCGTTGCCAGTGCCCTCCTGGCCTGCTTCTGCCTCCCTAGGGCATTTCCCTAGCTGTGCGACCCCTACTTCTTCATAGGCGATTTTCTGGGACTCCGTCCCCCTCCTCCCTGACGGCCCGCACTTCCTATGCTGAAGGCTCTCTGGTCTCTCCATTTATATCCTCTTTAGTTCTTTCCCATTGCCTCCACAAGGCCACTATCAGCTGACAGCCGGGCTCTTGGTAGCCGCCTCCTATTGTAGTGCCTCTGATCTATCCTTGTTTCCTTCGGATCTATTCCCACCCTGGAAGCTGGGTGGTTCTTTCCAAAATGTTCCTGCGACAACAGTTTCATGTTAACACAACCCTAGCTCACATAGCATTCACTGTTAGTCACTGTACTTTGCTCAAAAGATCCCTGGCCGGGGGGGTGGGGGGTGGGGTGGGGGAAAGGTGCTTTCACTAGCCCTGTGACAACTTTGGAAGCAGAGGCACAGAGAGGTTAAGTATCTTGCCTGGGACCCCACTGCCATTATGAGATGTGTCAACATTGTCTGGTTTAGGCTTCTTTCAATGACTCTCTTTAATTTTGACTTGCAAGGTGCCAACTTACACCTTCACCATGGTCCTCTTCTGGTGAGAGCTTGCCCTCTCCTCCCAGATTTATTGGCTCCCTCTTCCACATCACTCTGTAGGCCTTGATCCTTGTGTAGCCATCTGTAGGTCTGCACAGAAGCATTGGGGGGGGGGGGTCTTGCTGCTCGGTCTTTGTTGTTGTTTCTTTCCCTAAGGGGCCTTTCTCCGCTCGTCCCACCAGACAGATACAACCCCAAGGCTCGCTTGAGAGTACAACCCCTACCAAGTCTTTATGGACCACCTCCCACCTGCTGCTTGGAGATCTGGCCTCTTCCTCCCTTGGAGTTTACTCTAATGTGACCTTATCCTGTTCCTTTACTTTGTCACCCTGGGGGAGGGCATGGACCAGACCTCATCCCTTTGCATGCACTTAGCTCTTTTGAAATGCTGTGAGCTGATTTATTAGGCTGCCTTCCTGGAGAGGGTGTTCTCACTGCCTCATTGATGCAGGTGATGATAAGTGGGCATTAGTCTTACCTTACTGGAATGGGGAAGTATGCCTGACTAACGCCTTTGGATATGACTCTGGAGCAGCAAAGCGTGGGGGGCCTGGGACAGCAGAGAGGACACACAGGAGAGGTTGGGAGAGGAACTAGCTGCTGTCCTTTGGGCTCTATGTTGATTGAGTAGGGTGGGGACGTGAGGCGGGGGAAGTACTGGCTGGCCCCAATTCTAGAGGCTGTCCACAGAGGCTCTGAATCCTTAGCTTGGCCCTCGGTTGTTGAGTAAGGTTCCATCCCTCTAGTCACTGCCATCCTGAGGCCTTTTCATCCTGAGGCCTTTCTTGGTCCTGCCTTTAGTGGGAGAAAGGCCTGAATTCATTGCTTGGGCAAGTCTGCTACTGCCTCTGGCTTCCCAGTTCTTCCTGTTAAAATGAGGCAACTCCTGGCTGCTTCACTAGGCTCACTGGGCACTAGGTACCAGGGAAGACTAGGAGAGACGTATGTTAATTTCCTCAGAAATAAGGATCTGGGGGGATGCCCCGGGAAAAGCACTCCTATTGAGTAACAATGTCAGCCCCTGATGTCTCCAGCACACTGTGTGACCTGTATTTCACTCTTGCACTTGGCTAGCCTGTGGCTCAGAGATGGCCTAAGTCCTGACATTGCTTCAGGAGGTAAGCTGGAAGGGCCTCCAGACCCCAAATAAGGACTCTTAGCACAGTCTCTTACCACCTGGACATGGATTACCACTGACTGGACATCCCAGCTGGACAGGGCATCACTGGCCTCACTGAATTCCATAAAGGATGACTCAGGAAGGGAGTTGAGAAGAGACCCTGAGTTTTTTTTTTTTTTTTTTTTTTTTTTTTACAAAGATTTGGGTTTGTTTCTTTTTTTGTGTGAACAATGGATCATACTGTTATCTTCCATTTCTTAAGCGTAACTGTATAGATGCTCTCTCTCTAAAGTGATAGGGTCTCCTTTGGTCTTCAGGGCCATTGCTCTGTGCCCTGTTCAAGGCCCCTACTTTACTTTTGTTCTCATCAGAGTAGTTTGATACATGCCTGGGCCACGCCCCCTTGCGCCCTTTGCAGCTTAGGAACTGACCCGTATTACGATGGGTCCCTCAGCACCAAGTAAGACTGTCCCCAGCACAGGAGCACTGGAGAGGCTGACTGGAACTCATGGGAAAATGACAGAACTCAGCTACATGTCATCCCAGCACACGCTATCACCTTTAACCTCAGTTGACTTTTTCCATGCTGTAGACACTCATGGAGGTCGGACATACATAAAATGGAAATGGACAGACCCCCACTGAGGACCAGTCCTCCTTTTCATCCGCCCTGGCTCACCTTTCTCTGCCTTCCTCTGGAATTCTCCACACTCCCTCTTCCTGGAACCCCTTCCCTGCATCCCTCATATCCCTCATCCGCTTCACTTTGAACTCATCCTTGAAAACTTAGCTCCCAAGTCACCTACTTCAGGAACTGTTCCCTGATCTGGTTTTGGGGTTTTTGTTTTGTTTTGTTTTTGACCAGCTTCTACTACTGAACGCTCTCAGTGTATCTGTGTGCCTTACCTTTTCCAGTAGAATGGCACCTTCTTGAAATCAGTGCCCAGTACATACATGCATGGTTCAACCTGTCCCTGGTGTTTGAAGGCTAACCACATGCCTGGTGTCACACAGCCTCGTGGTCTCTGTAACATGGCTCCCAATGATCTCCACATACCTCTATTCATGCCCTTATAGAATTTCCTTCTTCCTGAGCCGAAATTGGTCTTTGATACTAACAGAATATAGATGTGATGCCAGGAAACTCTGTTGTGGTGTGACTAAAGATCGATCATAGAGGCATTAGAGAGGTTTGTTCGTGACCTTCTCTGACTTCCCTGTTCCAAGGGAAGTCAGAGTCCATGTCACAAAGAGTCGAGACAGTCGTCTCACCAATGGTCTTCACAGAAACAACCTACCTTGGCAGCATTTCCAGTCACGTGAGTGAATCACCTTGGAATCTGCACCATCTGCCAAGTCCTGACGGACTGGAATCGGAGGAGGTACAACCTCATGAGAGGCTCTAGCCAGCGCGTCCCTCCTGAACCACTCGGTACACTCCCGGCATATAGCAGGCTTGGCAGTTGCTGTTGCTAGGCACTAAGTGTTGGGGTCATTTGTTACACAGCAAGAGATAACTGATGGTTTTCCATATGGTAATGAAGAAACAAATGAATAGAATTTAGTCTTATATGTGACACCAGCAAGTACTAGATGCTTAGATTATAGTGGCTAGAAAGAAGCTGGACAGAGCCCCTGCTTCCATGAGATTCATATTTTAGTGGATAAATATATTTTATAGTATTATAACTTCATAAGTACTAAGAACAAAAGAAAACTGAGCAATTGTATAAAGAGGAAATTGAAGTTTAGATGGTTTGTTTATACATTTTACACTTGGTTTTATTTTATTACTGCTCAGAAGTCTTTTTGAAGTTGGTAGTTTATCTCCATTTTACAGATGAGAAAATTGAAGGCCAGAAAAGTTAAGTGATGCAGCCAGCATCATCCAGTTCAGAGTTAGCTCAGCCTGCGTGGGACCCGGCCACTTGGAGTCTGAAGCCGGAGCTTGTTGCAGTGTACTGATTGACCTGCCGGGGTTTCAATCTCGCCTTCTCCCTCAGCCTCAGCCTTCATCACAGCCTGTACTTAGCATCGACTGGTGTGTGTGATGCAATGCTATAGGGGAAGGTGGAAAGAACCTTCAAACAGGAACTTCTCAGGATGGCCTAGCTCTCCGCTTCCTTAACCTGGGAAACAGCTGGGTGGCTGCAGCTCCATCTATGGGCTGGATTTCTATATCAGGGTCCTGAGGCCTTAGCTGCCCTGCCTGGTTAAAGCAGCAGGCTCTGCATGCGGCTTTCTGCGGCCCACTTCTCTCCCGACTCTGTGTCTACTCCATGCTCTATGCAGGAGGAGTGATGGGATTGTCAGTCAAACTCCTCTGGCCTCCCCTCCGCATCCATCCTGGCTTGCCCAACACCTCTTGCCCCATCCTGTTCATTTCTCCCCTATTTTCCCTCCTTTCTTGTGCTAGATGGAGATATACAAGCACTGTGGGTGCTTCCCACTTGCCAGGCCCCATTCTAAGTCTTTTCCTGCATGATTTTATGGAATCCTCACAACAACCCTTTGTGGAGGTCCCATTCCTTTCCCATTGAGGTCAAAGTTCAAGGTCATTGGATTACTGGGTGTGTAGCAGAGCTGGGATGGAAACACATCTCTGCATTCAGACTTCCTTCATCGGCCAAGATCATGCACTGAGCTAGAACAACTTTGAAGATGGGTGATTTCCAAGGTCATTTTAGCCTTTCCATCTTCCCTGGCAGGACTGAAGCCAGATTATCTCCAGAAGATAATAACTAAACATCTTAAATTAGAGCTAGAGAGAAGACAAGAGAAATAACACTATCCCTTCCACAGCCCATCACAGTTTCCAGAGGGCTGTGTAGGTTAACATGCTTATTAATGTCCAACCCACCTCATTCACTTGCTAGGTATTTAAGTGACTACTATGTGCTAAATCCTGAGCTTTGATATACTTGACATGAATGATTGTTGAAGTCCAGAGAGGAGGCACTAAACAGATTGGAAGTCAGTGATGTTCTCCTGGTAATGATGCTAAGATGAACCCTGAAAGATGCCAGGCAGCTGAGACTGACATCCAGACAGATGGGCCAACATGTGCAAAGTCACAGGGTGTGACTAAGAATGCCTTGCTTTAGCATAATGGCTGGAGCTTCTGAGACATGCCAGGCAGGGGAGGGGGGGACAAGCAACGGGGTAAGAGATGGGCAAGGACCAAGTGGAGGAATTTGGTCTCCATCTGGAAAATGTGGTGGGGATCATTTAAAAATTTCAAGACAGGAACTGGTATAATCAGATTTGTATAGTAGAAATACTATACCAGGACTAGGGATGATATTTGGCAAAAAGCCAATTAAAGAGGGCATTTCAATAGTTGAGCAGAATACAACATGTAGGGAAGAGAGCCAGAGGCCAAGATCTATGGGGGGGGGGCGTGTTACTTAGTCCATTAGTCAAGACTTGGCAACTGCTGGGGTATGGGGAGAGTTAGAAAAGAAAGGTCCTGGGCCTGATTCATCCGGATTCCCAACATGAGTGTGTGGGTGGGTGGTGGTCACATGGACTGAGATGAGAAGCAGATTTAACAGAGATATTAATATCTTAATCTTTCCAGGCTCCTTAGGGCACTGATTGTTTCAGATGAGTAAACCGAACCTTAAAAGGCGGATTGCTCAAATTCATAGGAGCCAGAATCCTATCAGGAAGAGAAATCAAGCCCAAATCTTTCCTTCCACGCCTGTACAGATCTGCTCTGGGAGGGATGTAAGGAAGGCTACAAAGGACAGGGACATGGTACAAAGGTATGGGAAAGGTCCCCCTGGGGAGAATTCAGGTCCAAAGGCTCTGGTGGTAGGAAAAGGCTGGGTTATTTAAAGAATCCCAAAGAAAGTTCCAAGAAAGAAATGGAAAAGAGAGTGATAAGAAATGAAATTCAAAACAGGGGTCTGCAGGATTTGAAAGACATAACCAGTCACTCGGACTTACTCTTGGTGTAAAGAAAATATCTTGGAAGTTAGAGTCAGGGGTCAGGGTTATGACATTGTTAACACACTGACATATTTAAGATAGCTTTTAGTTTCCAGATACAGACTCACACACAAGAAACAATACAGATGCATCCTATGTCCCTCAAGTTTTTACCAGCTTTCAGTTTTGCATTTCCCAGAGCTTCTCATCCATCACTTGTAAGGAGTCTTCAGACATTCTAGATGAGAATCCTCAGTCAATTATGTGACCTTCAAATATAATTTTCTCCTGGTCTACAGGATCCTCACAGAACCTTTCATTGAGCAAAAGCTTCATTTCGTTGAGACCCAATTCATCACATTTTCCTTTTGTGAAGTGGGATCTCAGTGTCAGAAGCCCTTCGCCTAGCCCCGGGATGACACCTGATCTGTAGCTGTCTTGGAGACAGGAGATTGCATTGGCTAAAGCAGTGGGTGCAGCTGGGTAGAACAGAGGCTCCTTGGGGCTCTGTGGGGGTGACAGAGCAAAGAAAGGGGAAGGTGGCTTTGAGGGGGATGCTGTGAGATAGAATCTCTTCCAGATTGAGTTTCGTGGGCAGAGTGATGGTCATATGGGCAGCATGATTGGACACTTAGGCTTTTCTCTTCCTCCAGGGATATCCTCAAGCCTGAAAAGAATTGTCAAGGTCCTTTACTTTACTCAGAGACTTACACATGAAAGCACCTTGGTTTTTGTCTCCATAGCTCTGTATGGAAGACATTATTATCCCTTTTTACAGAAGAACAACTGAGGCCCAGGGAATGGCCAGGGCTAAAAACAGATCTCCTCTCCTGTTGATCATGACTGGTCTTCCCCATTAGTTCACCCAGAATTCCCATCATCGATTACCACTGTGCCTAGGGGATTTCCAAGGACTACGTTCTTTCTCTTATGATACTAAAACTTTCTTAATCTTCTGGTTGCACTAAAATTTTAAATAATGGCTCCAAAATATAGATGAGTAAGAAACAAAGCGAGCATGTGACATCCAGGAGAGCAACTGAGAGGGTCAGTTGCCAATGACATCTGAGCTGTGGATGAAAAATTCGAATTTTGAGAAAAATTTCATTTGCCACTATGTACATCACAGATCTCCAGTGCTTAAAGATGTTTCTGACTCTTCTCAGAGGTGGTGTTATCATAAGTGTGACTTTTCGAGAAACCATTGCATGAAGATATGGGATTATGTTAGAGAAGTTCCGTAAACTGAACTACCAAGACCCTGGTGGTTAAGTCAGCAGGGATTAAGGTTTAAGTTGGGACAATGTATATATAACTTAACATGAACATTACCATAATTTGGTTTCAAATTTCACATTGCAATTTTTTTTTTGGCTTGGCTTAAGTATCAGCCATACGTTTAGATAAAAGGCCCTCTCAGTAAGAGGCCCTCTAATGCTATGGGCTCCATGAAATACAAAATGAGAAAGCTTGTCCTCTCCCTGGAGACCAGGTCTCCGTCAGCCCCCAGGACGGACAGTGGCTGCCACATCAGAACCACCAGACAACAGAATAATTAGATGGATGAATATGGTTTTACCAACAGGAATGACACTAGGGAAGGTCTATTTGCACATCAGACTGCCATGAGGAAGGATGCCTCTGGGCACTTGACCTCTTGGTGTGGAGTCTGATAGTTTGTGTTGGACAGGGGCAGCAGACGGGACGATTGCGGTAGAGTTCACACTCAAGGCAGGGGGTATGCTATGCACCCACACTACCCATTCCTTAAGCCATCTGCATCATTTGCAACCTCTGTGCAGTTCCTAGCACGTTTACCAGAACACCGAGGGTAAGGAAAGAATGAGAAACTCAAGAACACATCCCTAGGCCTGGCCCCAAAATAACTGACTGCAGCCCGAGGAGATCCTCTGGGTATTGACTACATTGTCCCAACCCTCCTGGGCTAGACAGAAAGATGAGAGAGATAACAAGCGTGCAAGAGATGGTAGGCACAAAGGGTCAGAATACGTATGAAGGTATAGACTATGATTCTGCATGGGTCCCTGTTTTAGAGGACAATGAAATCAAGATGAGACCCAAGGTCAGCAGTTACCTCAAGATCAGTCTCACTTCAATTACCAACCCAGATGCCTGGGTTCTTCGGGAAAATAACAAAAACTTGGGCCACACGTGCCACCGATCCAGAGGAGCAGGGCTGCTCGGCCTCCTCCTTGGCCCCTGGACAAGCTGCGGCAGAAACAGGAGCAGGAAGCATGGGGAGCAGAAAGGAAGGGACTCTTTCTTCCAGCCATCTTGGGCAGAGGGTCAGAAACGTCTCAGAAAAGAGAAGACATTTGCATTGGGCCTCTGAAGATGGGCTGTGATCACACAACCTGTCCAGTGCAGGAAGATTGGGGAAAGGTGGTATACAGAAGATGCCAAGAACAGGGCACTGGGAGAGGCCCAGCAGGTGACAACTGTCCTTTAGAAACTGTTGGGTGATTAGTTTTTAAGATAACCCGATTCATATGTTCTTCTCCCAACAGACAGTGGTGGATAACAGCCTGGCATGGGAGGGAACCGGCATTAGAAGGGCCATGGTTTATGAATCCTTGATATGTGTCGGGAACTGTACTTAGCATTTGTATTCATAAACACAGCTCACCCCAATTTACAGATAAGACTGAGACTCAAGTTTCTTCAGCTAGTTAGATGGTGTGAAAAAGAATCAAATCTAATTGCCTGCATTGACTTCCAGCTTGAGTGGATTAAGACTTAGCTGAGGCAGAGGCTCCCCCCCCCCCCCGAAGAATCAAGTGGGCCTTATCCTCTTTTCCACCAATGAGTGTGGTACCCCAGGTCACAGGAAACCCAAGTATGGGGTAGTAAGTGAAGTCCAGATGCCTCTTGAGAGAAGTGGGTCAGGTGGTCTAGAGGAGAGCTGAGAATCTTTTTCTAAACCCGAGAAGCTGGATCTGCAAGTACTGGATTCAGGACAGGAGAGAAACCCAGGAGTAGACTAGAAAAGGAGAGGCAAATACAAGTGCAAACTGATGCCCTGAGCTTTCAGACACGACTTGGTTAGGTGCCCAGAGCTATTTTCATTGTAGGCTTGATGGCACCGGTAGCTTAGGGGTTTGCCGCCGTTTTTCATGTGTACCAGATACAGAAGCAGATACCCTAAACCTCACACGAAGAGTTCCTTATATGGGCTTTATCTCCATTTTACAAATGAAGGCTCTGCATCTTGGAGGGGCCAAAATAATAGTCCAAAGTCACCAAGTGAGCAAAGCTGGGCTTGAGAGAGAGATCTAAGCACAATTTAAGGTCACACGGAGGGAAAGGGCACAGTGGACCTGTTCAGAGAGTCACTTAGACAGGGTATTGCAAACCTTTGGCCTAGCAGCCAAAGACAGTGCCCAGCAGGGTTGGGTTTAGCTACTCAATGATCTAAGACAGTGATACCTTTAGGCAGGGGCCACACATTATACCATTTATCATGATGTTCCTGCTTATTCTTTCAATTATTTCCTGCAAAGCACTAGCATTGGAGTGGCAATGGGGACTTCATCCTAGAAAAACCTTTCTTTAGCACCAGAAGCCAGCTGAGGACACTTTCTCGACACGCCACCCCCTTCCCCGCCGCCCAGTTCATCACTGGTCCCTTACTATGACGACAGGGCCAAAAATTTCAAAGAAATGGGGGCCGGAGAACTCGTGTAGTATAGTGGACTTCCAAAAAGTCTAAAACATACAAACCTTTCTCCTGTGGAGAGGCATAGCACGTGGGGGCAAGGGCCTTGTTCATGAATTAGCGGCCACACGCCCAGTGCGATCTCAGTAAGAAAAAACGTAACTGGCCCCCTCTTCCTGGGGAGTTGATTAAGAGCAGGCAGTGATTGGTGCTTCCCAGATGGGGACACAGCACAAAGCAGCTGGAGTACACATTGAAGTGCCAGGCAGCTGCACAACAGGACAGAAGTTGTGCAGGACTAGGGTGTGGTGGTGCTTGCCTGTAATCCCAGCACTTGGAAGGTAGAGGTAGGAGGACTGAGAGGGAGTTCGAGGCCAGCCTGAGATAAATGAGACCCTACATCAAAAACCTGGAGAAAAAGAAAGTACGGTGTGAACATTGATCCTGATGTCAGAGAATCCCTTTTAGTGGGGGTTCCCCCACCCCTGTGTTTTAATCTTCTTGGGAGCTGTGCGGTAACCAAGGACTTGACCTTTGCCTTCAGTCTACACCCTTCTCTCTGCTTTCTCGTTAACTAGCCACTGTCAGAAATCCCAAGAAACTTGTGTAAATTTTCCCGTAAAAATGCTGGCTAGCCTCAGAAGTCTGTCTTGTCTTCAGTTAAAGGGACTTTGAGGTTACAAGTTGCCATGAGCAAGGGAAGTCACTTTCCTGAACTCAAAATAACCATCTGTGGGTTAACTTGGTCTTTAAGATGAAAGCCATACATTTTTGGCCAATTTAAGTGGCCTGGGACAGTCCTAGCAAAAAGCCAAAATCAGAGATTTTTATGTTTCTTAAGTGCCTTGAAAAATTAACATTTAGCAGAAAAGGTGACAGAGTAGAGGTAAGGTCATTCAGAAGAAAGGTCACTCCCCCAAGAGCTTGAGCTGACAATAAAGGGGGAAAGAAGGTGTCCATTAGGGATACCTAAATCTCAACCCTCAAAAAAAAAATCATTTGTGCTGCCGAGAAGGGGCGGGACTCGTGGGCTTCTGACAGCTCTTCTTATTCAAACAATAACAGCCAATGAAACACGATTTGCCTGGGGTCAGGGCCTGACGGCCTCTGAGTAGCAAGTTCTGAGTTTACTGTTTTTCAAAGCCTCGGACCTGCTCTCCCTGGCCTGTTTTGAATTTCCTCTTCCCTAATGTGTATTTATGTCTCTCCTGTTATGAGCTGACAAGAATAGTCCTAGCGTATCTGCTTCCGCGTAGGCCTGACTAGGTCATGTACTTAACTTCTTCAAGCTTCCCTTTCCGTCCCGTCACACCAGATGGCCTTACAAAGGTAAAGGGGGGGTGGCAATGGAGAGGGGTGACAGTTTGGGACTTTATTATCCCGCCGATGAATCGACCACTCGGCTGACTGGCCAAACAAGTGAAAGCTATTTAATTCTGAGTACATGGAAGAAGTCTGGCCAAGTTGAATGACTTTTCATTTACCCATCCTGCTAAGAGGTTGCCACAAATAGAGCTGCGTCCTGGGCAATAAGAAGCAAACTGGGACAAGCTACTGTCCTTTCCCTTGAGGAACTCACAGTCTAGTAGGCCATGCACACACACACAAACCCATAGGCCAGGAATTTACAGGAGAAGTTGGTGTCAACAGGATTCACCAGGATTCACATCTCCTGGTGAAAAATACCTCACAGGTTAAGTCAAAGGTAATGAAGGTGAGCTTGCGGTGGACTTGATGAGGACTGCCATGAGGCTCTATGAAAAGGCCCACTAAAGACAAAGTAGGGTTTTTACGGGACTGTGGTATTTATTTTACCCACAGATCACCAGGGTGCCTGTCCAGGGGGTGGTTTTGTTTGATCATTCTGCTCACACTAGAAGATGAGGCAAAGTGGTAAATAATACGCTAGGCGATGGCTATCTGCCATAACAAATTTGCCAAGCACGGGGTTCTTATGCTCTGGGATGAACTCTCCAGGGAAATGGGGGCAAGGCTACAAAAGGAATAAGTTTTCCACTAGGACCATCTAGAGAGTCACTTGGGATGCAGCCCTCAAGTGAAGGAGGCCATGACAGGAAATTAGAAGCCACCATAAATTCAGAATTCTAAGATGATTTCCAGATCTCTGTTCTTGGGTGTGAGGCAAGGCTGAGGAATTGTGTGTAAGGCCTATAGAAAAAGATTGTGAGGTCATGTAAAGGGAGATTGTCCTGACCGAGCCTGGGCCAGTCAGGGAAACCCTTCATAGGAGAGACAGGAGTGAGTCAAGACGAGCTGTCCTAACGTGCAAAAGGCCCCATGTCAAGGGACAGGTGACCTCTGGATGCGGAGGCCCTCAGCCCTGTGACTGCAAGGAACTGAATCCTGCTAGCAACTGAATGAACTTGGAAGAGGTTCCCAGTTCTCAGGTGTAAGCCAGCCTGGCTTGACATCATAGTTTCAGGTTTCTAGGTATTTAGGCCATGATGCCCAGGCCAGCTTCAGGCACACATAAATCTTGAGGTGATGACTGGCAAGAACTCCTGGATGTTAATATTTGCTCTGTTGTATTTCAGTTCATAGCAAGAGAAAAAAAGATGGACATTGCATCTATTTCCATATGTAGCATTGACCATAATGCACACTATGCCCACTTCTGTAAGAAAGAAACCAGAACACTCTACTTGCTTCTAATATAAGGCATTCTGCTTTTTAAAACGCAACAAAAATATTTTGTTGGCATTGAAGAAACGGGCCTAAATTTTTTTTTTGCAAGCCTTATCAAGTATGATTGTCTGGTCCTCCCAGCCACTCTGTCTAATTAAGGAGTTACAAAGGGGAGGTGTGGGGATGATGAAGGTAAACGTCTTACTCTAGGTCACAACCCAAGACAGTGTGGACTTGGTTTCTTTTTCTGGCTCTTTTGCAGCCTGCATTTGAGGCCCTCTGGGTGGCTCTGGTTGGTTGTCCTTTCATCACATGTACAGTCATGAACTGTGCATTTCAGGTCTGCACTGGATCTTAACCACAAGACTGAGAAACGATAGTGCTGAGCACCGAGAGAGATGAATATCCTAGCATGAAATATCACTCATGCAAAGTTATGGGCACACTCACCAAAATGTATTATGATCATTCTGCACAGCATTATTATGTTCATTTTACAGATGAGGAAACAAAGCCCCAGGAACAACTTGTCCAAAGTCACCCAGCTATTAAGTCACAGAGCAGGGACTCGAACTCAGATCCTTGTGACTCTGAACCTGAGCCTCCTTAATGTATTGGTGGTTGGGTTTGAGGGGTCTCTGCATTTTAGGCCTCACCAGTGAACAGCACACAACTACAGTCAACCTGACCCAGGTTGCCAATATGGCCCTATAATTTACGAAAGCTGGACCCTAAATCTTCCGATTCCTGTTGTTGAGCAACCAACATGGGTGAACTGTGAACTTTGGCAGTGCTGGCCAGATTCTTCCATATCTTTAGTTTTTCTACTGATTACTTGCCACCTCTCGATTCAGGCCAGAGGTTCTGCTCTGTTTTTGTACCATTTCAGCTCTCCCCGCCCCTTTGGAAATAGGCTCCGTGCCCACTATCATTTGCTCACCCACAGAGAAACGCTCACTTGGGGCTGAACACACCCCACTGGCTGCCTTGGGTGCAGCTTGCTGGTTCAGCTCTGGTCCTCGAGGCTCCAGCCTGGAACTCTCTTCTGCCTGGGCTTCCTCAACACACTGTGTGCAACACACTTTTGGTGGCCTTGCCCTTCTTGCCTGACAACCTCTGACTTGGAGGTTCCTTCAACTCTTGTTTGAAAAAGCGTTTCCTGGTGTTGAGAAGGCCCCCACCTCTAGCCCGCCCCCAGCCTCTGTTCTCACAGGGAGCTGGTTGCATCTCCCATCTTCTTCCCCCTCCTGGGAACCCAGTTCAGCTCTTCAAAGGTAGCACAGGGCACTGGCAAGGGAAAGGTTGTGGACTCTGAGTATTTTTTTAGTGTTTGTTTTTTGACATGGCAGGCATATTGGTGTATGTCTGTCATCTCGGGACTCTGGAGGCTGAGAGGCAAGGGGATTGCAAGTTCAAGTCCAGCTTGGGCTATATGAAAAGACCCTGCCTCAAGAAATAAAACCAAAACACCATTATGTAAGTATAACACGCTCACAGAGAGTGCATAAATCAGAAATGGTTGTCAGTCGTTAGCCACTACAGAGACATAGACGTCTGAACACACGTCCAGCCGGTGAGTCCTTGTAAGTTCCCACACTCCTCCCCCAAAAGTAACCCCTTCCTAGAATAATCGGTTAATTTCCAGCTGTTTCTGAGTTATATACAAATGAAAATACTTAGTAGATATGATTTTAGAATTTTAAAAACACTGTGACAAACACATTTGACATAAAAACTCACCATTTCTCTATTTTGAGCATGTAACTGGATGGTATTAGTGTACTCACACCAAACCGGAAACTTCCAAACCTGTCAATCAATACCTCTCCGTTCCCTCTCCTTTTAGCCTCTGATGAGTGCCCTTTGACTTTCTATGATTTGGGGATATTTTAACTCCACTGTATATGCAGAATCATACGTTTGTCTTTTGGTGGCTGCCTTATTTCATTCAAGGTTGTAGCATATATAAGAATTTCCTTTTCAAGGCTAACTAATATTCCTCTGTGTGGCTATCACACATTTCATTTATACATCTGTTAGTGCATACTTGGGATGCCTCGTGCCTTAACTGTTGTGAATAATACAGCAATGTAGATGTATAAATAGCTCTTTGATACTCTGCTTTCAATTCTTCTTGCTAAATACCCCCAAAATAGAATTGCTGCATCATATAGCAATTCTGTAAATTTTAAAAAACCAAACCCTCACATATATGTGACGGGGGGGGGGGGGGGAAGGCTTGAAATTGGCACAGAACACACACAACTGAATTCTCGGTACAAAGGAGATGAATTCCCCGGGAGGGACAATGGAGGTGGGGGTTGGGAGCTGCCTTTGTATCAGGCAAAAACAGCAGCCAGTGTGACTGTGGAAGTGGTTTTTCAGGAGAAAAAAGGGAAGTCTGTGTTAGAATGAGTTGGTAAGTCCTGATTGAATGTGTTGGCCAGTGTACCCAAATAGTGAATTTTTGATAGCTGGACCTTGGAGTTTTAGTCAGGCATAAGGAAATGGCCAAACAAGGGACTAGACCTTGGTGGCTAGCTTTAGGAGTGAAATCTAAATGGGAGAGGGAAGGGGAAGGGCAAGGCCTGCTGGTGCCACAGTTTGCCATGGTCGGGCATGTTAGAGAGCCCTTCAATATGGTCAACTGATTTTGAGTAGTGGTACCAAAACTAGTCAGGAGGGAAAGGAGATGTCTTTTGAACAGATGGTGATGGGAAACACTCAAAAGGGGGAAGTAGAATCTTCACCTGGCCCCCAAAATTGACTCGAGAGAATCCAGGACTTAATAAAAACACCCAGTGTTGAGAAGGAAGTGTGGAACAAAAGCTCATGCTGTTGGATTGGACGGGGACAAACCATCCAGCAGCGAGAGAAAACCAAAGCGGACTTCACGGACGTTAAAAAGCCCTGTGCATCAAAAGATGCCATCAGTAGCGACGTTGAGCAGAACACACTGACAAGTCACCTATCTGACACCAGAATACAGAGAATGCTTGAAAGCCAGTAAAACAGGCCAGTTAGATAAGGGCGTGAAAGGCTGGTTCTCCAAAGAGCACAGATGAGCGATGCATGCAAAGATGTCCAACACTCCTGGCTGTTAAAGAGGCAGGAACAAAACCCAAGGAGATGCCACGTCTTACCCACTAGGAAGTCTCCTGTTCAAAACAGAAGTAAATGACATTGAGAGAGAGGAGAAGCTGGACCCCATGTGCCCTGCAATGGGGATAGAAGATGCTGCAGTCTCTGTGGACACGGTATGTATTCCTAGGTCTGGATAATTTCATTCCAGTTGTGTTTGTGAGATTCAGGGGTGTGGCTTCATTTAATTATACAGTTGCTGAATTGGATCCTATTGTGTGAAGCTATTGAAAGGTATTAACTGTGTGGTATTTTTTTCCATTTTGGGGTCTGGATAGATAGTGACCACACACACACACACACACACACACACACACACACACACACTTTATTATAAACCTGTAAACTTATACCAGAATGTAATAATAGGATAGGTCTCACATACCCACCCACCAGTCTTGGCAATTATCATACATGATCCGATCTAACTTCATTTCTACAGTCCAACAACCTCTGATTGTTTTGACGCAAATACTAACATCATAAAAAATCATCACTAAATATTTCAATATATATCTCCAAGAGATAAGTGTTGCTTTAAAAAAACCACAGAATGATTTCATCTAAAAAATTAACATATTAGAATCAGATATCTAGTCTTCATTTACATTTAGACTAATGGACACAATTTTATCTTTAGTAGGTATTTTCTTTAAATTTACAGCATCACCCACCTCCTGTGTGTTAGTCACCTGCAAATTTTGTCCAAGAGAGTAGGTCCCTGGTGGTAACAGAAATGCTGATTTTCTGCTTGGTCCCCAGGGCATCATTGAAGTTGTCCCCTTGTCTTAGTTTATACGTGTTGTTAAATTTGTTGTTTATTTTAAAAGTTTTTCACTTGTTATGTGTGTTTCATGGTGTGTATGTGTGTGTGGTGTGTGTGTGTGTGTGTGTGACAGTAGACACACAGAGGTCAGAGGACAGCTTACCCAAGTCACTTCAATCCCGGGTTCCCGAGGATTGAACTCAGACGGTAAGTCTTGGTTGGAGCCGTCTCCCCGGCTGGGATTGGTAGGTGTACGGCTTGCCATGACTCAGGTTTGCTTCATAGGCAGTGTCATGTCTGTCTAGCAGAAGTACCTGACTGATGCTCTCTCTGTGTGGTGCAGGCATTGCTGATCGTTTCTAAGTCACGAATGCCTATAGCCCCTGGGAATCATTGCATAGGCTACTGTCATTCATCACTCCTTCTCTTTTTAACAGCTGGGAATACTTCTATGACAAGATGTTTCCTGAATCCACAATGTGGTTACTCTGAGATGCAAGCAGTGTTGGAATGTCTTCTATGTTATGAGCTTTTAAGACATCAGCACGAGTCTCCTGCCTCCTCTGAAGGTGAGCAGTGGAGGCTGTTTTTATTGACAGGACTATCTATGAACCATTATTGAAATATCCGGCATGTTCAAATTCATAGCCACAAGCACCAAACGTGGCTCACCGATTTCAAACTCAAGTTCTCCACACACTGGTGGCTCGGTGGCTTCCTTCCCCCATCACTGTGGTCAGAGGCGTCATTTCTAAGGCCACTCACATGCTTTTTATAACAAAGCAGAAGTGTGTGAAGAAACCAGCAGCTTTCTCCTGCATCCTCTAAGAACCATTGTTTGGAGCCTGGCATGGCACCTTCCAGTCTTCTTCCTTGTCTGTCTGTCTGTCTGTCTGAAAGCCTATACTCATACATCTTAAATGAAGTTAATTTGTTTTTTTCACTTCATTAAGATTAAATGTATACATGAGTTACTATTTTAAATCAAGAGAAATAAATACAAATAGATAGTGAAGTAGCCATGTTTCTCTACTTATGTATTGCTCTGCTAAAGTAGCAGTATTTTTAATATCATATTCACCTCCATTCATTCCCCCTTAATTCCTTCCCTCTACAATTTGGGGTGCCCATACAGACTCATGGGTGTTGCACTGTCCATGAAGCATGGTTAACATATCCAACAGCACAACCCAGAAGAAAATGGACTCTTCTTCTCCCAGAAGCTATTGACCATCAGTAGCTCTTTCCCTGGGCTAGGGGCTCTTGGGCCCCTCTACAGTCTATGCTGCGATGCTAAGATCTTGTGCAGGTCTTGCGTGGGCAACCACAGCTGCTGTGAGTTCATGAGTGTGGGGACACCATCCTGTTCAGAAGGCATCCTTTGTGCCCCAGCCGTCCCCTGACCTCTGGGGACAAACGTGTGCGCATATAGAGATCTGAGGTCAGTCTCTAATGTCGTTCTTCCTGTCACATCTACTTCAGTTTTCACTGTGTTCTATCTTGTGAGACGAGGCCTCTTCCCTGGCTGAAACTCATCGATCAGGCTAGGCTGGCTGGGCAGCACACCTCAGGGACCCATCTGGACAGGCTTTCTTGTTCATACATTGGCTCCCAATGAAACGAAAGCTCACGATGATTTTCTGAACTGTAGAATGCTGTCCCCATCTAGTAAGCACATTCCCTCCTCTTTCCTATGCTCTAAAGACTGCGTGTAGACTATTGAACAGTTGAGATCAAATAAAGCATATTGTTTGGCTGGGTTGTACTGTGTCTTCCCATGGGTGCTTCTGTTTTCCCTTAGGGCCCTCTCTCGCCATCCCTTTCCCCTACTCACAAAAGCCCCAAGTTAATAATCCACACATCCCTTCCACTTTTCCCACATCCAGATAAGTCATGTAGAAATATGTAAGGATGCGTTCATATTTGTTTTCATCTGCTTTTCAGAAATGAGATGTATCATTCAGGCTCTTTACAGACAGCTTTCCTCACAGAAATTTTCCATGCCAACCACTGTGGCTCCTGCTTATTCAAGTAGCTACACAGCATAATACAGCCACGCCAAAAGTTGATTACAATAACTCCCAAACAGTGTCTTTGATGAAATGGAGCCAATAAAAAGAAATGATATGGACTAAATAATTCATGAATTATGCATTTGTCTTTATTGTTGATGGCAACATTGGTGATCTGTCAGGAGAATATCTAATCATTTGCAACATCGATTAGACCTGGACATCCTATTTTGTCTACATAAAAACCCATGACTTACTGAGCATCCTTCATTGTTTTGTTGTTCTGTTGAAGCCTTGTCAAGGCACAGTGAGGACCATTTGCTAGGGAGTTGTTTTATAGCTTTGGTTGTTTAGATACATGGTTAATGGACAAATGTCTGGGAGGAGCTTATCTACTTTGTGTCCCAGATACAATCGTCTGCTGGTTTGTTGATTTCAGGCATTACAATTTCCACAGCCAGACAGTGTTCGGATTCCGCTCACTCCACAAACATTCTGAGTCATGGAGAGAGCTCAGATGACATAGGGTTCCACTGAGGCTCTGGTTAATAGGATCCATGTATTCAGAGAGTGTTCAATTCAGTGGAGAAGACAGACACGTGGGGAAGTAATTCAGACAACGTAAGCACTGGATGAAATGCATACACCACAGTCTGCGGAGGCTGGGGCATCCATGAAGGAGGAGATGACATGTTGGGTAGGAGAGTGGACATTTGATCCCAATTTAATAAATAATATACCTGTGTACAATGCATATTTATATAGAACATATTTATACCATAGTCCATAAAACATAGTTTATAGAATGTGTAGATGTAAAATATAACTAAAATCTATAGCGCCTTAGATACATGCGGTATATATGATTTATAAAATCTGAATCATAGGCAAATCGTAATTTTAAAAAACAGGTAAATGGAAGCATTTATTCTCAGATTCTTGTATGAGATCATTGCAGAAGGGTAGGAAATGTTGGGGGAGGGGAGGATGGGGGAATGATCAAGCTGGGGTTTCAGGCATGTTGACTGAGAAAGGGAGGAAAACAAGCATCTTGAAAGAGAAACAATGGTGTTAAGGTCCAGGAGCTTCCGGCTCCCCAGAGTGGACGTGATGGTTTCTGTAAAGCTCAGGCATGTCAAGAGGAGAGCCCAGTTTCTAAGCTAGCAACTTACAGATAATGATGGAGCAACCAGCTGGGGTATTTGCTTTAGTTTGTTAGCTTAGCTGAGGGGATGAGTCACACCAGACCACAGCATCAGGCTAGCGTGACCTGTTATCACATCAGCCCTCTGCTTTGCCAGGGAAAACTCGACCTGACCACCCCAATGCATGGTCCCAGGATGCTGCCAGCACATGTAGGAAACCGCATTTGCTTGAGGGTGTTTTTTTGACCCTGCTGCGTCAATCTAGAAAATTCCCTGAAGCTGTTGTTTTGCCCACAGCATCTAGTGCTCTCACACCCCCGCTGTTTCATGACCTCACCTCCAAGATGGCATCTATGATTGCCAAGAAGGAACCTGCTTCTGGCAATGCTAGCTAGCCAGGGGGAAGCAGAGAGGCTTCTGACCGGTTCCTCCAAAGAGATTGCCTTCTAGCACCGTCTTAGGAAGACTCATACTCTAAGCATTCAAAATGAACCATCTTTGAAAGTCAACAGGCCTATCTCCTTAATCCACCAGGTCATTGGAATTGTTTGGCTTTGAGGAAATGATGGAAAATAACCTTTAGGGTTCGGAGTTGGAGTTATAGTTTTCCTTGTTACCAAATTCAGAAAAGAAACTCACAAAAGAGGTGCTAAGTGTATATGGTTGAGAGACATAAAAGCATTGTTTTGGGTTGGTGATACAGGTTAGGATAGAAAGTAAATTAAATACAAAATTTTAGAGTCACAAAGATAAGATAAGTAACAGAGTATTTCCTCTAAATTTGCCAAATACAAATCGACTGGATATTATAACTGTAATTCTTACTTGATAACTGTTTTTGTTGTATATAATTTTACTATGTTGAAGTTAAAATCTTCCTTTTTAATGAGACAAAAAGGGGGAAATGCTATGGAATAGTCTTTTGTACACTGTAAATAAGTATTGCTCTCATTTGGTTAATAAAGAGCTTACTTGCTAATAGCTAGGCAGGATTTTCAGGGCAGAGGAATGCTGGGAAGAAGAAAGGTGGAGACATGAGGAGAAGTCATAAGTTGCAGAGTGAGCCAATGGGAATTATGTAAATGAGGTCAACAAGCCTTGGGCAGCACATTGATGAATAGAAATGGGTTAATTTAAGTTATAAAAGCTAGCTAAAAACAAGCCTACACTATCGGCCAAGCATTTATAATTAATAGTAAGTCTCTGTGTGGTTATTTGGGAGCTGGTGGGACAGAAAAGTCTTCCTACAATGTCTCAGGAAAGTGCTTACTGTGAAAGCATGTGGAACTGAATATGGATCCACAGCATCCATGCAAAATGCCCTGTGTACATAGCAATACACAGCACTGTATGTCTGTAATCCCAGCACTGGGGAAGTGAAGACAGGGAGAACCCTGGGGCTTGCTGGCCAGGCAGTCCAGCAAGTTCCAGGTTTGGTGAGAGACCCTGTCTCAAAAAGCAAGATGGAGAACAATAAATGAGACACCCATGTTGACTCTGGCCTCCACACATATACATACACAGGCATAAACACTACACAAAACACACACATGCACAACACACACATGCACAACACACACACACACACACACACACACACACACTTCAAATAGGTTTAATGGGGAATCAAAGTTGAACAATGACAACTCAAAATCAAGGCCTTCCTCAATTATGATGAAGAGTCTTCTACATTCTTGCTTTAATTACTTTCCTCTGCTTGCAGGAGCAAAGGTAACTTTGAACAATTTAAAGCAAATAAACAGGAACAAAGCGGGGTAGAGATGAAGGTGCTAGCCCAAGGGTTAGGAATGGTGGACATCCCAGCTTACACCAGTCATCAACCCATGCCATGCTCCATATCCAGTCATGATTCACCCTCGAGTCTGGTGTGAATGAAACTCAAGGCTACTTTCAGATCTGAGGGATGGATAGCCTCAGTATCATAATCTCACATCAGCACATTCCACAAACAAGATGGTGGAATGCATATTCACCTTAGGGACTGAGATCCTAAGACTGCTGAGTCCCAACCTGAGACTGGATGAAGACTCTGTTAGGACAACACAGGCCTACTTTTCCTCCGCACCATCCTGCTTTCTTTCCTTCCCTCTGAACTTGTTAATCCTGAGAGTCCATCCCCAGTGAGTCTCCATCTTAGATTATTCTTTTTGGAGTCCATCCTATGGCAGTTGGTGCCAGGAGCAATACGGAGAAGTGTGTTATTACTCCAACAACCACAGTCACTGGAATGTGTGCACCAGAGCAATGATTAAAACTATCTTCAGAGGTAAATTGGGATGGTACCCTAGGTGGGAGTCATGGATCAGGCTGAGAGCTGTGTAGAAAAAAATAATGAAGAGACAATAGATGTGGCTGTTGCTGGAGAAAATGGGTGTTTGGAAAAGTGTTTACTGGCAATTAAGGGCTAAATACAAAAGGCAGGGGATCTCTTGCCAACAGGTAAAAAACTTACTCTACAAATATATACAATTATTATGTGTCCATAAAGTTTTAAAGAAAAAGAGAAGGGGGAGAAGGAGAGGGAGGAAGAGAAAGAGGAAGGAGAGAAGGAAGGGGAGGAGGAAGGAAATGAGTATGGAAAGAAAGAAGGGAAGGGAGGGAGAGCAGGAGGGAGGAAGGGAGGGAGGGAGGGAGAAAGGGAGGGAGGGAGGAAGGGAGGGAGGGAGTGAGTTTTGCAACCAGATCTGAGAATAAGGGTCAATATTTAATTCCCAGGAGTAGAGCATCTTCCAAGAAGTATAAACTCCTTTTCTGAGGACACATGAAGCCACTTAATCAGGCAAATGAACGTCCAAGGACTTGCTGTGGTGCCTAATTATCATTGATGTCTGAAATCTGAAGTGCAGCACAGCTCTCCAGTAGGCTCATGAGAACAGGCAATAAACTCTCTGGCTCACCGTGGGTCCACTGAGCACACAGGCAAAGCCTAGTGGCCACCACCTTAGCATCCAAATGTCTTGTCTGGACAGCATACACTTGGTTGCCCATGGAACACCTACGTTGCTTCCTGGTTTTGTATTGGTGCAGTAAGAAATGTGCGGTATGATCTTCTGAAAAGTCTGCTTCCCACAGCCAACAAGAATGATCAAAACAAGGGAGGGAGGACACCAGGAGAGCAATGAATCTAAAGCAACCGAGCAAAGTTCGGATGAGCTCACAGAGACTGAAGTAGTATGCACAGGGCCTGGGTGGGTCGGCACCAGGTCCTCTGTGTATATATTAGGGCTTCTGGTCCAGTGTTTTCATGGGACTCCTGAGTGTGTGACAAGTGGGTCTCTGATTCTTGTGTCTACTCTCGGGCTCTTTTCCTTCTGTTAGGTTGCCTTGTCCAACCTCAATGTGATGTCTTGTTTTATCTTATTCTATTTTATTTTGTTATATTTTATTATTATCTCTTAGAATCCTGGTCTTTTCTAAGGAGAGACAGAAAGGGGGTGGATATGGATGGGAGGGGAGATAGGGAGAGACTGAGAGGAGCAGAGGGAGGGGAAACTGTAATCAGGATATATCACATGAGATAATATAATCTATATACGAGATAATCTATTTTCAATAAAAAAAGGGGAAGAATGATCAAAAAATAATATCCTACCTCTGCGTGGCCAGCAGAGACTTGGGTCAGCTTTGAAGATCGTTTGGGCCTTGCCTCCATATAAGACTCTTGTCTGGACCTCCAAAGGCTAGACACATTCTAGATGCAGTGGTTTTTAACACAGGGTCAGAAATAGGACCTTCATTGTGGCAGGCTGTCTCTGCCTCAGGTACATGGTAGGCCACCAATGGTTTTATGAGTGATTTTTCATGATCTCTGTTAGAAAGGAAAGGAAGATTTGACATGGACCACTGGTATACATCTTCAGTCTTCTCCCATATGAAGGCGTGAAACCTATGCTAGGTGACCATCAAGACCCAACTAATCTAAGCCAGGGTGACTTAGAGTACCTAGATACATCATATAGATTCAGTATATTGGTGACATTATGCTAATTAGACTAAATGACCAGAAATGGCAAATGGATGGTAGGGATTGGTTAAGATGCAGATGCTCAAGAGGGCAGGAGATAATACCGAAGACTCAGGATCCCACAGTGAGTTCTGCCAAGTTTTGAAGAGAGAGCCCCAGAAGGGTGGTTCCCCAGAGGCTCAGACAACTCAGGAGTATCCTGCCAAAGCAGCAGGTAAGCAAGATCTTATCAGCAGCGATGGAGAGACAAAAAAAAAAAAAAAAAAGAAATCTAGGCTGGATATCAGAGCAAGGAAGCCACAAGGAGTAATTGCTGCATTGGAATTGCTAGAGTGGCAGGGTTGAGCTCACTCCATTGGCTTTTGCTTTAGCACAAGGGTGGGTCACAGTAGAGCCCAAGCCACAGTCTGCAGGTCTCCCCTTCAGGACTGATCATCCCTGCCAGCCACTGTAAGATTTGACAACTGAGAGAGCCAATGGTCTTCTCACTGACAAAGACTCTCCACTTGACCAAATATTAGTCAGGCCCTTTAGGTCCATCTGTGCTTCCTTGTAAAATCTAGTTTTAGCAAAAGCCCTGTTCGGTCAGTTTGGCAAGAATCACTGACCTCAATATCTGATCACTTCCAATATGGAATCACGCTGGTATCCGCTCAGATCATCCCCAGGTGGTCTGGTCATCCAGTGTGATAGTTTGAAAGAAAATGGCCCCCAAAGAGAGTGGCACTATCAGGTGGTGTGGCTTTGTTGGAGTAGGTATGGCCTTGTGTTGCTGGAGGGTTTCTCTCCAGGTTCCCCAAGGCCCGCAGTCCCACAATCCACTTATAAAATAATCACTCAGACACTTATATTACTTATAAACTGTATGGCCGTGGCAGGCTTCTTGCTAACTGTTCTTTTATCTTAAATTAACCCATTTTTATAAATCTATACCTTGCCACGTGGCTGGTGGCTTACCGGCGTCTTTACATGCTGCTTGTCCTGGCGGTGGCTGCAGTGTCTCTCCTTCCTTCTTCCTGTTTCCACAATTCTCCTCTCTCCTTGTCCCGCCTATACTTCCTGCCTGGTCACTGGCCCTCAGTGTTTTATTTATATAGTGATATCCACAACACTTCCCCTTTTCTTCTTTTTTTTAAAAAGGAAGGTTTTAACTTTAACATGGTAAAATTACATATAACAAAACAATTATTGAGCAAGAATTACAGTTACAATATTAAAGAAGATGTTCTATCTATATTTGTGAGTTTAAGGTTTTATATCTAACTTATCTTTTATCATAACTGAGGAAATTACAACTATCTAGTCTTTAACCACATCAAAGACCTGAGAAGGAATATAATGGTACCTGAGAAATGGTAGATGGATGCAAGCAACTTTCGGGAATCTTGCAAGAGTAGACCAAGACAGCTGGCATCCTGGACAGTCACCTAATGTTTCTCAACATTGTTTGTGCATTTAAATTGGCTACAGGCCTAGAGTATCTGACAGACCATTTTCAGAAGCAGGAATTCTGAAAGACCATCTTACTCTGTCTTGGCAGAGTACAGTGGTCGCTTTCCTTGTGTCCCGCTTGTCCAGAAAGGACAGTATTGTATTTGTACTGTCAGCCGTCAAGGCAAGGGCAGTTCTTTGCCCAGTAGGCCATTTTGTGCCAAGAAGACAAACTTCCAAATGGAAATGTCTTAGAAGCCCAACATTCTCTCGGGATCAAATTGGTGCAGCCAGGAGCAATTGTGTCTCACGTTAACAGAATTTTAAGTTATTTAAATGCCATATTCTCTAGGTCTATGAAGTGTTTGAAGATTACCTATCTATCTGAAATATATCTATGTATACCTAGAAGACTTAACTAACATGGCTACAAATATGATTATCATATATGACTATTAATCTATTTTTAATTATCCACTACAATTTTAAATGAGTTACATAAACATAATACCTCAAACAAGAATAGAAATATATACAGTATAACAAAATTAACTTCAAGTTTGTATCAATAAACTAAAATTTATACCAATGTAAAACATTTTAAACATAAACTAAAATCTATACCAATGTAAGACATTTTAAACAAGTTGTTCTTTAAAAGTAGTTTCATTAATCTACCCTTTTATCTTATCATCTCTATATCCTCCTATATATCTATATTATATCCCCTTTTGTTTTTTAGAAAGAGATCACATTTATAATCAACTGTTTTAAATAAAAATATTGGGGTTTTTTTTTGTCCCACACCAGAGGGCTCTTCTGATTTGGGACACAAGAATCTCTTAACCATTTTTTTTTAAAGCAATATGTCCGGGTTTAGAGAGGGAGTGAGCCAATTCCATCTCTAAAGCCAGCTTGGTATATTTGGGAATTTGGGCGTAGCATCTCTTACTACTTCCTGCTGGAGGGGGGTGCTGTATCTTTTGGGGACGCAAAGAAAATTTTAGGCCTATGGGGTTGTCCGTGAGGCTGTATTGTGTAAACCAGTTGCCTTGAAACGGCTCTGGATGTTGGATCATCTGGGCCATGGTGTCATCGGAGACCTTTCAGGGGGTCTTGGCTGGTCAAACCTGATGTATCTTAATCTGGAACAAATCCACAGCCTCTGGCTTTCTGTGGAAACAAAAGCAGAACCTCCTTTCCAAAGTAACATATCCTTAAATGCAAATTTTGAAATCAAGGTACCTTTAAAATATACATATTGGCATAACTGAACAGATTTTACAATCAAATGTTTTTCTTTAGTTAGGAATATCAAAGACAACATAATCCAGATTTTGTGTGTGATAGAATTTTTACGTAGCTTATTACCTTTACTGTTTTTTTTAAAAACAATTTATTTTTAGATACTATTTGTTTATTTAATGGTTTTTTTTTTTTGTCTTTTAAGCCTACGTACATTTTTACATGTATTATAAACTATTTCATTTGAATCAGTCTTATTGACTGTAGCCTTTTAAGCCTGAAATGGTGCTGTGGCTGCTGGCTCCGCCCCCTTCAGCTTTTCAACATGGTGGTGGTACATTTTCTCCAGCTCTGGGAGTCATCAAGTCTCAGAAATAGTAGGTCTACGCTTTTATCAAAGCAGCGTGTAGCCCAGAAACCTTTTTTTTTTTTTTTAATACTAGTAAAGACTAAATCTACCACACAGCATAATGTGCCACTGGCAGACACCTCATTACCGCCATACTGCTGGTCAAATGCACATGCCAGGAACCTGCCAGTGTTCAAACCCACGTTTTGCGGTGTCTAGCTGCCCATATGAGACAAGAAGCAGGAACCTGGTTTTGGTTCTGTTTAGAATTGGTTATTAAATATTCTCAGGTTTAAGGTGGAAACTCAAGCCATTGGGCGCCATTTGTAGCTGGAGGGTTTCTCTCCAGGTTCCCCAAGGCCCGCAGTCCCACAATCCACTTATAAAATAATCACTCAGACGCTTATATCACTTATAAACTGTATGGCCGTGGCAGGCTTCTTGCTAACTGTTCTTTTATCTTAAATTAACCCATTTTTATAAATCTATACCTTGCCACGTGGCTGGTGGCTTACCGGCATCTTTACATGCTGCTTGTCCTGGCAGTGGCTACAGTGTCTCTCTCCCCTTCTTCCTGTTTCCACAATTCTCCTCTCTCCTTGTCCCACCTATACTTCCTGTCTGGTCACTGGCCATTAGTGTTTTATTTATATAGAGTAATATCCACAGCAGCCTTGTTGGGATAGGTGTGGTCTTGTTGGAGGAAGTCTGTCACTGTGGAGGCGGGATTAGAGGTCTCATACATGCTCAAGCCACACCCAGTGAGACAGACTATTTCCTGTTACCTGCAAGATATAGGACTCTTAGTTATTTCTCCAGCACCATGTCTGTCCACATGCTACCATGTCCCACCATGATGATAATGGATTAAACCTCTGAACTGTAAGTGAGACACCCCAATTAAATGTTTTTATTTTATAGCAGTTGCTATGGTCATGGTGTCTCTTCACAGCACTAGAAACCCTGACTAAGACACTGAGCCTGTCTTCAGCAAGAATCCTGTTAGGCCAGGATGGTCAGAATCCTCATTCACTAAACTGTTCATTCACTGGACTATCAGCCTACTCCTGCTTGCCTATGTTGTGTTTGAAGCTAAGAACAGTTCTGTCCAAGGACCACTTTTCCTCTATGTAGCTGAAGTTTTCCTGTGCCCACCCAGCTCCCACGTCCTTGTGATCCTGCAGCCGCTCAGACCCAAATAAACACACAGAGGCTTATATTAATTAAAACAGCTAGGCCATTAGCTCAGGCTTCCCACTGACTAGCACTTACATTTAAACTCAGCCCATTTCTGTTCATCTATAGGTCACCACATTTTGTGTATCTTTACCTGTGTGCCATTACACGCTGCTCTCTGGATGGTGGGCTGGCATCTCCTGACTCAGCCTTCCTCTTCCCAGAACTCTCCTTGTCTGCTTACCCCGCCTATATATCCTTCCTGCCTGGCTACTGGCCAATCAGCATTTTATTTATCAAGCAATCAGAACAACACATTCATAGCATTCAGAACATCCCACCGCACCTCTACTGGGATGGGCTTGACGAAAGTCTTTGCTGTTCTGACTGTCTCTCTCTGGTTTCTCTTTGGCATGCCTCTCTATCCTCTCTATCCTCTCTATCCCCATTGCCACAAGTCAGGTCCACTTGGGCATGCCTGTGGAGGCCAGAGGTCAGCCTTGAGTATTGTTCTTTAGGAGCTGTTTACCTTGTTTGGGGGAACAGGGTTTCTCACCGGGACCTGGAGCTCAGCAATTAGGCTAGGTCGGCTGGCCTTGAGTCCCGGGGATCGATCGGTCTCATCCTCCCCAGCACTGCAATTCCAAACACCAACGGCCACTCCTATACTTTCTGCTTTTTATGTGGAGACTTGGAATCAAACCCAGGTCCTCATGCTTATGAGGCAAGCACTTGACCAACTGAGCTGTCTCCCCAGCCCTAGAGAGGCTTTCGTATCAGCAGCATGCTCCCTCTCTGTGATTGGCTGAGGTCGGACTCTGGAGACCTAGCGTCTTTTCCTCAACTGAGGGCAGTTCCCATGTATACGCTCACTCTTGCTCCCAGCCCTCCTTGCACGGGCCAAGGCTACCTTGTGAGTATCACAGCCCAGCTTCTTTGGCCCAATTCTGCTTTCTGCTCTTCCATAGATTTCAATCCCAAAGCACCTCTCGTAGAAATCTGGACATCTGCTGCCTACAGAACACAAGGGCCAGCACAGAAGTCTGCATACTAATTTTTCAGGAAGAAAGCTTTTTTAAAAAAACATCTGAAATTTCATCTTTCCCAAACCCCAAACATCCCATATGAAATAGATGTCTTTAATGGTGTCTTGTAGTAACTGAGTACGTGGTTATTGGCACAAAGAAAATAGAGAGAAGGGGTTATGTCATATTAGGGTCTCCCAGGCATGGGAGGGATTTCTGTCATTCGGAAAAGAGGGCAGGTCATAGAAGACGGATATGGTCACAAAGGCAAAGGAAGATGAGAGCCAGGCAGTCAATAGTCAGAGCAGCGAAAGCAAGCTTCCTCCAAGCTTGTCACGGCATGGGAAACACTGCAGAGAGAGAGTCACAGGGACACAAGACGTATGTGGACACAGCCAGTTACTGCTTCACCCCGGACAATACTCAATCTTATAATCTTCATCATCTTAAAAAGAAGACTTATTTTTAATTCTATGCATGTGAGAAGGGTATGTGCACGTGGGTGCAGGAGCCTCCAGAGGCCAGAGGCATCCGATTCCCCCGGAACTGGAAGTACAGGTGGTTGTGAGCTGCCCAGAGTGGATGCTGGGAAACGGACTCAGGTCCTCTATAAGAACAGTATATGTTCTTAATCATGGACCCATCTCATCGGCCCCTTATTTCAATCTTTATTTTTTTTACAATTGTGTGTGTGTGTGTGTGTGTGTGTGTGTGTGTGTGTGTGTCTGTGTCTGTGTCTGTGTCTGTGTGTGTGTGTGCATATTTGAGATGGGGTACGCATGTACATGTATGTGTGGGTGTGCAGAGGTCCGTGTCTTCTTCAGCTGCTCTCTGCATTTTTTTTTTTTTTGAGACAGGGTCTCTTACTGAACCTGGGACTCATGGATTCCAATTCGGTTAGGCTGGCCGGCCAGAGAGTTCCCAGGACCTGCCTGTCTCTGCCCATGCACTTTTGTTCACTGGGTGTTCTAGGGATCCAAGTTTCGGCCCCCATTCTTCCGCGGCAAACATCCTTTTACCAAGCGAACCTCTTCCGGGTCCTTTCCAGGCTCTCGTCGCCCCAGCTGGCTTTGAACTCACTAGGCTACCCAGGTTGGGCCTCAAACTCATGACAGTACTCTTACCTCAGGACCCCAAGTGCTGAGGTTGTAGGCAAGAACCAACACATCTACCTAGCCTGCGGTTCACACTTTCACCAGAAACTTGTGTTTGTAGGAGTCGGGGTCAGTAAGGGGACACAGGGACAGAGGACAGCCGTGATCAGGACCTCATGAGGCTTGTCACTGTCTAATCGCTTCCTACGCAAATGGTTTTTAGCAAATTATTTACCCTCTAAAGAGAGAGAGACACTTCAGTTTTTGCACAAAAACTTACTTAAACCAGGTTTTGCTTTTTTGGGAATGCCCTTCATACAAACACATGGAATATATCAATTCTTCCTGGTAAGTATTTGTATACCTATGGTGGCCTGACAAATTCACATGTGATGGGTACATAAATATGTCAGCATTGTAATGCATGCCGTTTAACATTTATTGAATGCTTAGCATGGACCAGACATGATTTTAAGTGTATTAATTCATTATATTCCACAATAACCCTACAAGACAAGAATTTATTGGATTGTAGTAGTTCTTTATACAGATGGGAAGACTGAGGCACGGTAAATCTGCAATTTTTTTTTTTTTTTTTTTTTTTTTTTTTTGATTTTTCGAGACAGGGTTTCTCTGTGTACCTTAGCACCTTTCCTGGATCTCCCTCTGTAGACCAGGCTGGCCTCGAACTCATAAAGATCCACCTGCCTCTGCCTCCCAAGTGCTGGGATTAAAGGTGTGGGCCACGACCGCCCGGCCAAATCTGCAAATTTAACAGAGAATATACTGGAAGGGACTGTCCAAAGCGGGTTAGAAATCCGGGTACTCTGGTGACAGGAGCCTGTGTTCTTTTGGTGTAGGATGGGGTTTACTAAAGTCAGACAGGGCCCAACATCTGGTTCTTCCTCCCATGCCCTTGATTTTTCTCCCAGTGAGCCCCGGGGCTGTTAAGTTATCTATTCATAGCCCCCGAGGACCGTTTTACCCTGATAGTAGTACATACGTCCTAACACGTGTTCAGCCAAAGCTGTCTGGGAACCGAATATATTTCCAGTGAGCCATACGCTAAATGAAATAAAGCAACTGTACAGAAACTGGGACAAACTGGGGTACCTGGACCCATGCCACTGTGGCAGCCGCCCCTCAAGTCCAGCCGGATTGCTGGTAAGAAGCGGGACCCCGTGGTGTGAACAGACGTTCCTGTTTGATTCAAGAAGACTCAGGTGAAGCAGCTTGAGTTTTAAACAGTAACTTTAAAATGTTAACGGTATCCACAAGCCGAAAAACACATCAGCTACAGTCCACAGGCCACCATCTGTAGCCCCTGATCTGAACGACAATTAAAAAGGTGGCTTTCCCAGTGCAGTGAACTGGGGAGCATTGGGAAAGTGACCTCATTCCCCTAAATACCATCCCCAGTGCGGCCTCAGTTCCCACTATTTTAAATTTGTTCTTCAAGGTAAAATTGAGTTCTCTGTGTTCATTAAGACAACATGACAGAGAAAGCTAACCTATTAAAATCCATCCCCATGTTATGAGAAATTAAAAAAAAAAAAAAACAGCGATCAGACATTCGAGCCCTCCAGCCAAGAGACACAGCGAGAGTCTCTAAGTAGATGGGAGGAAGGCTGAATGGAACCACTCTGCCGTTGGCTCTGGTGTCCCAGACCAGCCTCAGCACCTTCTCTCCTGGGCCTAACAGGGAGGAAGTGATGCTGGGAACTGATAGCGGAATATGAGGGGCTCTTAGGCTAGAGACTTTCAACCACAGGAAGCGAGGAAGGAGAAGCATGGGCGCGGTAGATCAGACCCTGCAGAAGCGAAGAGTGAGCAACGGTCACAACTGAGGAGGGAGTGAGACCCGATGGACTGCCATCAGATCTGACCACTATGGGGCAGGGGGCAGGATGCTCTACGGCATGTCACCACCTTCTTCCCCGGAAGCCATAACACGGGCCCTCCTTTGTCAAAATTCACAACCTACAGTCTATGGGTGAGTGGGCTTCAAAATAAAAAACAGTGACAGGCTGTTGCCACAGCAGAAATGGGCAGTGGGCATTAAAATACCATCCCAGATTCGATCCTCAGTCATTCAGTCTCCCTGAATTTTAGTTAGGAGCTCCTTAATCCAACGACAAACAAAATGACCTAGAAGCTTTTCCTGCCCATGATGCCCATCTCACCAGTCCCATCCCTGCTCTGAGTTCCAGACCCTGATCCTGCAGGGCTGTCCAACTCCAGCGCCATGTGGACTCTGATCTCTCAGGGATGACGATGGAATGTCCCCCACTGATTGGCCCCACATTCTCCCCGCCCCACCCCCACCCCCAGATCATCTTCCGAAGTTGTCACTACTGTCATTCTGTGTGGCCAGCATGGTGCAGGCACAGGGAGAAATTAGAAGGAAGAAAAAAAAAGGTCCTGGCCATGCGTATCCAAGAGTATGGTCTAGATATTTCACGGTGGCATTTAAAAGACCCTCTGTGATTTGGGGCCAAGCTCTCTGTCCTGCCTTTCAATGGCCTCTGTCTGGCACCGTAGTCTGATTGCAGGTTACAGGTTCCCACTTCCTCCTTGGTTCTGAACTTCCCTCCCTCTTCATTTCTGAGGTCCCAGTCTACCCTATAGACGCTCTTCTATCCTAGTTTGTTGGCTGGCGACGTGGTAAACATAGGAGGAAAGCATTTGTTTAAGCTCACTGTTACAGTCCATCATCAAGGGAAACCAGGGCAGGAACTCAAGGCAGAAACCTGGAGGCAGGAGCTAAAGCAGAGAGAATGGAGAAATGTTGTCTCCTGGCTTGCTTTCCTAGCTTGCAAAGCCTGCTTTGTTGGTTTTTTGGTTTGTTTGTCTGTTTTTGTTTTAACTAACCAGGCCCACCTCTCAGGAGTGGCGTCGCCCACAGTGGGTTGGGGCCTCCTACTTCAATCAGCTATCAAGCAAATATCCCACAGACGTGCCCACAGACCAGTCTGATGGAAGCAGTTTCTCAGCTGATGTTCCCTCCTCCTTGGCGACTCTAATTTGTATCTAGTTGACAAAGCGGCATACGGTCCTTCCTTGTTCCCTGTGGGTGAAATACATAGTTCAGAGACCTTTGTCTTCTCTTGCTGTGGGGTTCCAACATCACCTCTCTGCCATGGAAGAAGTCTTTGGTCTTAACGAATCTTTTTGGTCTTAATGGAGAGCCCAAGTGCTGGTTCAATTGCTTGCATCCCACACCCTGGAATTCATTTGCTGTAATCTCCATCCTCAAGGAGGCCAGAACATATTGTGTCCTGAGAGCCAGCTCCATCACAGAGGCATTGTCCTCATGAACAGGATGAGTGCTTCTTGAGAGAGAGAGAGAGAGAGAGAGAGAGAGAGAGAGAGAGATCTGGGCCTGTTGAGGACACAGTGAAAGGTATCAGTTATGAACCAGGAAGCAGGTCCTCACTAGACAATGGGTCTAATGACATTTTGGTCTTCATCTTCCCAGGCTCCGGATGCTGAACATAGTTTTGATGTTTCTAAGCTCGTTACTTTCTAGCATTGTGTTAGAGCAGCACCATTATACGAAGGGGTCAACTCTAGTTCCTGAGAGAAGCCTCACACACTACACACTTCTGTTTGTCTTAGCCAGTGTCTGATAGATAACTGCTTATTCTGTTATGTACTGTGTTGTGAGACTTGGATTTTTACAGAGTGCTACAAGGACCTTGTGGAACCAAAAAGGTGAGCCCTTCATTCTATTGGGGACCACTCCAGAACCAGATGCCTACACACACACATACACACACACACACACACACACACACACATACACACACACACAGACACACACACAGACACACACACACCACACACACACATACACAGACACACACACAGACACATACACACACAATACACACACACACACATACACACACACACACACACACACAGACACACACATACACACACACACACACACACACACACACACACACACACACACACCTGCCTTCAGAGACTCGGGGCCAGCAGCCATGTCATCACCAACCAGCAACTGCCACACATTTCCACTGTGGCCACAAGTTGTGTACACTTTAAAATGTCCCTGCCACCACGGCCCACTCTCTGTCTCTACGCTTCCGTCACTAAACCTTAACACTGACTAACGCCGGGTTTGTGTTCATCCCCCTGCTGTCCTGCCCATCTTCCATATCTGGTCCTTTCTGCTTCTCGATAGTTCAGTGTGAAGGGTCTCTACACAGTGTGGCAAGCATGGCTCTGGCAGGCCTTGCTCTTCTCCGCCACCCCCTCTACCTTACTAAACTGTTAGATTGCATTCCTAAAGCTAGCCACCAAGGTCTGTTCCCTCATTTGGCCATTTCCTCCTCCTGAGGCTGACCACCAAGGTCCAGCTACCAAAGTACTGAAGTCCAGCAATCAGAAGCCCCCTTTGGTTCACCTAATTAGCATGCCCAATTGAGATATACCACTTTATCCTAGACCATTCTAACACAGATTTCCCCTTAAGATTTCTCTTCTTGCCGGGCGGTGGTGGCGCACGCCTTTAATCCCAGTACACAGGAGACAGAGCCAGGCAGATCTCTATGAGTTTGAGACCAGCCTGGGCTACAGAGTGAGTTCCAGGAAAGGTGCAAAGCTACACAGAGAGACCCTGTCTCAAAACAAAACAAAAAAAAGATTTATCTTCTTAAAAAAATCACACCTGTGCCAGGCATGTAACACATGCCTTAAATCCCAGCATGCCGGAAGCAGAGGCAGGTGGATCTTTGTGAGTTCAAGGCCAGCCTGGTCTATAGAGCAAATTCCAGGACAGCCAGGGCTACTCAGAGAAACCCTGTCTCAAAAAAAAAAAAAAAAAAAAAAAAAAACCAAGGTCATTTGCTGCTGTTTTTCTGCCTGAGTCGGGAAGCAGCCACTTTAACTTTTCTTCGCTGCTTAATAAAGAACCTCTCTGTGAAAACAGGCTTTTGGATATGGTTTATGCCTAATCCAGGTCTGGGAGGGAACCCTGGTGGGGGTCTTCTTCACAGTGAATCCCAGATCTCCTTTTCATGCACCCACTTCTGTTATTTAGGTCTATCAGGGAAGTTCCGCAGCCACTGGGCAGGCTGCTTTGCAGATCACATCTCATTTAATTCTCCAGGCCAGCATTCATTTTTATGATCATGAAAACCACGAGTCAGAAGTTCATCCAACTTTCTCAGAGCAGACGCTGGGGCCGCTCTGAGCTCTGCACTTTCATCAGCCCTTGTCTTTATGATGATTATCCTAAACTATACAATGTCTAAGATGTCAGGAGACATGGAAAGCACATCGGACAGCTGAATAACCCTCAGAAGAAGCTAATCAGCTCTTAGGGATGAGAATTACCTGCAATTTATAGTAAACCTTCTCCAGAACACTTTACCAAGATGATCATTAAATTTTGTTCACTATGGTGTTGTGCAATATTAATTGAAGATGTGTTCCATTTGTTTATGCTGTGGAACATTTGTTTAATGATGCAAAAATGTGCTGCATTCTCTAATGTTGCATTTGTTTAACTCTGTGAAGCTGTGTTACTGTGCCTGTCTGAAACACCTGATTGGTCTAATGAAGAGCTGAATAGCCAGTCAACAGCTAGGAAGGAGAGGGATAGGCAGGGCTGCCAGGCAGAGAGAGTAAATAGAAGGAGGAGGAGGAGGAGGAGGAGGAGGAGGAGGAGGAGGAGAAGGAAGAAGAAGAAGAAGAAGAAGAAGAAGAAGAAGAAGAAGAAGAAGAAGAAGAAGAAGAAGAAGAAATCGAGAAAAGGAGAAGAAGAGGAGAACATCAGGGACCAGCCACCCAGCTACACAGTCAGCCACTGAGTAAAAAGTAAAGGAAGTTATATAGAATAGAAAAAGATAAAAGCCCAGAGTGTGGTGATATATTGTTTTTCCCAATATATTGTGCACCCTAATAAAGGTTATCTGAGGATCAGAGGAAAAAGCCAGCCATTGTATTAAACATAGAAGTCAGGCAATGGTAACACAAGCCTTTAATCCTATCACTTAGGAGGCAGGGATCCATCCAGATCTCTGTGTGTTCAAGGCCACACTGCGAACAGAGCCAGGCATGGTGGCACACACCTTGAATTCCAACACTAGTTAACCATAAAGGTCTGGAGGTCTGTACAGACAGACAGGAAGTGACAGAGCTGGGCAGAAAGGGGAAGTGAGATGGCAGGGACAGAAACACATATAGGCATGGGTATACAAGAAGTAGGTCTTTTGGAAGCTGAGGAGTCAGTAAGGTGAGGTCGACTGTGGCTTCTCCTATTCCTCTGATCTCTCGGTTTTCACCCCAATATCTGGCTCCAGGTTTTTCATTAATAAAACCATTTAGCAATTCATCTTACATCAGAGGCAAAAGATAGAATAATTTAAGTTAAGAAAAATTGGCTAGGCCAGTTATCAGTGGTGCTTGCCTTTAATCCCAGCACTCGGGAGGCAGAGGCAAGTGGATCTCTGTGAGTTTGAGGCCAGCCTGGTCTACAGAGTGAGATTCAGGACAAGCACCAAAACAACACAGAGAAACCTTGTCTCAAAAAAAAAGGAGAGAAAAGAAGAGAAAAAAAGAAAGAAAGAAAAGCTGGCTAGAAACAAGCCAAGCTAAGGCCAGCATTCATAAGAAAGAATAAGTCTCTGTATATTTATTTGAGAACTGGGTGGTGGGTCCCCAAAGAGTAAAGAGTAAAAAACAAAACAAAACAAAACAAAAACAAACAAACAAAAAACAACTACATTATGGGACCTTCTAATTCATTAGATCCAAGTTCATTACAACCCACCTGTGCTTCATATCTCAGTGTTTAATGTTCTAAGGGGAGAAAACAGGGTGGATTCAGGTCTAAATGAACAATTTAGTAATAGAGCACTTGCCTAGCCTGCATGAGACCCTAGACTTGACCCTTTGAACTTCAAAATAGATAGATAGATAGATAGATAGATAGATAGATAGATAGATACAGACAGACAGACAGACAGACAGACAGACAGACAGATAAAATGAATCCATGGACATGTAGAAGAATGCATCAAATTTCCATCCCCACAGACCTCCTCCCAGCTAGCATGAGACCAAAGAAAATTCAAACCCCACTCTGAGGCAAGGGGCTATTAGAGGGGCAACTAAGGTGCCCTGGGAGCACAGGGCAGAAAATAGACAATTCCCAAAATTCCTATCAAGGATGGCATCACCAGGCAGGAGACTGAGAGACAGCAGAAAAGGGAGAAAGCAAGGAGAAGGTGGGGTGCAGGAGCCTAGACATTGGAGCCTGGATTAAAGTCCTCTTCCATTACCTGGGATCATTGCGGCCTGCTGTTTCTCCATCCGTGAAATGAAATGAGTTACTATGTGTAAAGTTCGAGATCGGCAACCTGACGATAGAGTGGCCACGCGGTAGGTGACTGATCAACTGTGGTGCAGACGTATAGGAGGCACGGGGAAAGACAGAAGAAAGCAGTTCACCCATGAGACTAGCTCAGATCTAGGAGATGAACATGGCAAATGGAGACCAGTGCAGAGCCTAGATGGCTAGAGTATCATGTACACACAGGAAAGGCCCAGAGGCAGGACCGAATGGCGGTGAGCAGAGCACATCACCCATTGTGTAACTAATTCCTTCCAGTTGAAACATACTCTCAGGGAAGGAGGCTCCTTTGGACTTAGGAGGCAAATAAAACCCGCAAGTCTCAGGAAGCTACTGAAACTTAGCAGGTTCATAAGGTCCCTCCCCACGGTTATACAAGCAGTAATGATGGCCGGAAAGAGAAGATTCACCAGCCCAGGGAGCTGCCTGCAGGCTGTTCAGAAAGCTCCAGGGATGCAGCTTTGGGAGTCTTCAGCCAGGCTGGGGTGGGCTCTGTAGTGACGCAGCTGCCTTTGAGCTTCTGCAAACAACTCCTCAGCCACCGTCCAACCCCAATAAACTCACTGGTTCACCAAGCCAGAGATGGGTGGAAGTGTGTATTTAGCCTGCCATTCAGACCCTGGCTTGGGTGTACAGGTGTTCCTTTGTGCCTCCCTAGGAAAAGTCACACAGCATCACCTGAAGGTCCAACGCCACGCAGGAAAAGAGACCGTGCTGTGGCCACACTGTGACCGTTCTCCTGAGCACCAACCTCAACTGGAGCCAGCACAGCAGTGACAGGCCCATCGTGGATTTGTGTCCCTGCATGAGGACAGAGATAGGACTAGACTGTGGTGGAAAGAAAAGCCCAGAAAAAGGACTTCCAACTTGAGTTTTTCAGTATGTTCAGAGGGAGGGTGGTCTTGTGCTCTGGAGCAGCCTGCATTGTATACAGTGGCTCCGAAAAGGATGGGCATCAGGACAGGCCCTCTAAGTCAGGCATCCTAAACATGGGTTGGCTCTTGCTATATACCCCTGAATGAGTCTGTCCCCACTAGCCATGTGGACAGCTGTTGCTGGCTTTTCTGGGGGATTGATGGGGAAAAATAAAACAAAACAAAACAAAAACCCTAGCAGTACAGAGATCACTGTGAATAAGATGGACAAGTACCACAGGTAAATACTACCGCAGTGCCTCCCACCAGCCTCCACTCCCTCAGGTATGATTAATCATCTTTGCAGAGATCTGTACACACACTGCTTGGCTTGACCCTCTCCCAAGAGGGCACAGTGGATTCACTCTGAGCTTCTCTCTGAGGGCTCTCATTTGTAAACCATTCTGAGATGCTAACTGCTGCCAGGTTGTGAAGCCAGGCACACCCAGGAGCCACAAGCCCACAGAGCAGGTGAGGAGCAGGTTCACCCGGCCCCAGACACCCAACAGGATTGCTGGGGGCCTCTGGGACGGGCCAACTTTCGTACTGCGATTGTGGGTGTGGTGGTTGTCTTTTCATATTTGGACAGCTTCCTTTAAAAACTGCCTAAGTGGGCTGGTGAGACGGCTCAGCAGGGAAGAACACGGCCAAGCAAGTCCTACGACCCGAGTTCAATCCTCGGGACCACAAAAAGGTGGACGGAGGCAACCAACTCCAAGCTGTCCTCTGATACACACACACACACACACACACACACACACACACACACACCATGGTATTCATGCACCTGCCCCCACCATCCTACACACATACAATAATAATAATTAAAATAGTTTAATTGCATGAATGATCGATGTACATTATGAAAACATCAGAAAATACAACCAAGTGCCGGAAAAAGTACAAGTTAAGTAGAAATCCATGGTTAAGCTACGTAATATTCTTTTATTTTAATTTAATAATTTATTTTATATCCCAACCGCAGTTCCTCCCAATCCCTCCCCCCATCTCTCCTGCCCCCACCTCTCCTCCACTCCTCCTCCATTTCCATTCAGAAAGGAGCAGGCCTCCCATGGATATCAACAAAACGTGACATGTCAAGTTGCTGTAGGACTAAACACCTCCCCTTGTATGAAGGCTGGGCCAGGTGACCCAATATGAGGAGTAGAGTCCCAAAAGCTATGCAATATTCTTAACTATTAGTTACTGTGCATATCTTTTGTGAATCTACTGTCTTATAGCCTTGAGTATCTTTTTCTATGCATCTCTATATTTCTTACGAAAGTGGAATCTTACTGGTATTGATTTATTTATTTATGCTTGAAATTAGCCAGGGTGAGAGCATTTAGGCCACAGGCATTGACAGATGTTATAAACAAGGGATTTAGTTTTTTAAAAAAATCTTTTATTCTCATTGTATTAATATATTTCTCAGTTTAAAAAGCAGAATGAATGTCTCTCTGGGTCCTGGTGTGTCTCATCACATCGCCCGTCTTAGCATTTGACTGGCACTTAGCTATATAGCAGAATAGTCAGAATTCTGAGGGAGACGCATGCTCAGGTTACACTGGCCTCACCATTGAAGAAATGTGTTGTCTCCTACTACTGAAAGGCTTGGAGAAAAATATGGCTGAATTTTAGGACTAGGTGTGTGGAACCCATGGCCTGCAGGCCTCCTGAAACCCAGAATTAGAAATGGATGTAGCTCAACACGGGAAATTTACTTAAAATATTATGCTTTGTTGTTGTTGCTATTGGTTTTTGTAATGCCCCCCCCCCTCCTTATTTTATTTTATTTTTCGAGACAGGGTTTCTCTGTGTGGCTTTGGTGTCTGTCCTGGAAATCGCTCTGTAGACGACACTGGCCTCGAACTCACAGAGACCCACCTGCCTCTGCCTCCTGAGTGCTGGGATTAAAGGCGTGCGCCACCACTGCCCAGCAGTTTTGTAACGCTTTCGTTGCTCCAAAGAGAAACTGCATACCCACCCCTTGTCTTTTGAGGACCTGGCAACTACTGAGTTTCTACCTCCACAGATTTGCAGATTGTGGACATTTTATAAAATTGTAATAATACAGTATGTGGTCCACTGTGACAAGTGTCTTTCACTTAGCTTGTTTTCAACATTCATCCATGTTGTAGTATGCATAGCACTTCATTTTTATGGCTGAATAATATTCCTTGGTTTGGATATACCACATTTTGTTTATTCACTCATCAGTCAGTGAGTATTGAGCTGTTTCTAGTCTTTTCTACAGTGAGAGTTCTGTGAACATTCAAGTACAAGTTTTGTGTGACAATGTTTCAGTGCTCTTGGGCGTATACTTGTCCTTGAGCACCCAGGGCCTAGTTGAGGAATAAGGATTCTGAATAACTTAAAATTTGGATTTCATAAATAATGTGAAATTCCTGCTGTGATAGTTTGAATAAGAATGTCCCCCACAGGCTCATATATTTGAATGCTTAGTCATCAGGGAGTGGCACTACTTGAGAGGGATTAGGAAGTCTTGGAGGAAGTATGTCACTGGGGGTTGGCTTTAAGGTTTCAAAAGCCCAAGTCAGGGCCATTGGTTGTCTCTTCCTGCTGCCTGCAGATCTGAATGTAGGACTCTCAGCTACTTCTCCAGCACCATGTCTGCCTGCCACCATGCTCTCTGCTGCCATGCTTCCCGCCACGATGATAATGGACTAAGCCTCTGAAACTGTAAGGAAGCCCCAATTAAATGTTTTCTTTTATAAGAGTTGCTATGGTCATGGTGTCTCTTCACATCAACAGAGCACTAACTAAGACAACTCCTTTCAAAAATATATTGCCAAAATAATGTCTGCCTATTGTCACAGGCAATTTGCTGGCTGCCAGCCTAGCTCTGGGTTGTGAGAAACCTTGCTGCAAGGGAGTAGGGGAAGAGTGACAGAGCAGTATTGATGTCCTCTGGCTACCTCCCCCACAGTGACATCCTCCTTGACACTGGATCCGTATATGAAAAAGGTATCATGTTGGGGTTGGAAGCAATGAACAGCCCAGTGGCTGAGTGTCTGTCTCATAAATATGAAACCCTGAGGGGTTTAGTCTCAGCACATAGAAAAAAAAAGGAGGGGAGGGGTTTATTTAGGTGTGATGTGAGACTGGAAGATAAGACACTTCCATTTAGCAGTCTGATGAAGTCAGGCTTAACAGGTAGACAGGATTCCTACAAGGGTAGAGTTGAAAGGAGTACCTCACTGGGCACTAGGGAGGCAGAGGCAGACATATCTCTGAGTTTGAGGCCCCCCCTGGTCTACAGAGTGAGTTCCAGGACAGCCAGGGCTACAAAGAGAAACCTTGACTCAAAAATAAACAGGCCCGGGGCGCGGGGGGGGGGGGGGGGGTTGGGGGATGGGGGAAGATACCTAGATGAGGAACTGGGAGGACTCCAGGCATAATAGAACACTTGGAGTGACTCACATGACTCACATATCTAGATAGTAAGAAGCAGGGTAAGGGGACTAGGAAGTAGATGTTTTGTTTTTGAGTTTTTGGTTGTGTGTGTATGTGTGTATTTATGTGTGTGTGTGTGCACACAAGCGCGTGACAGTTCCTGTGATTAAACTATTAGTGGAAAGAGAAATTTAAATAAAAGGAATTACTGAAGGAACAATAACAAAGGACATTTGGAACGTTTTGCATTTAACTGTAAGAAAGCTTGGTGGTAATGCTCGGTGGGCAGCATTTCTCATGAGAGACAAAGACTGAACATAGTGTAGGGAGGTATAAGACAAACATATGACCACATTTATTTATACCTGACTCATTCAGAAAATGACTGGAGTAGTATACACAAAATGTACAACACAATGTTTTTAATGAAGTGTTTCTGGATTCAGATTTTTTAAATTATCTCTTCTTTTTAGTTCCATACACAAACATGATGTATTTAGATCATAACTACTCCCCTCTTCCAACTCCTCCTGGATCCCTCCCCACATCCTCCTCCAACTTCATGTCCTCTACTTTTATTTACATGGTCACGGAGTCCAGTTGGTTCTGCCCAGATGTGCACGGGTCTATAAGGCCATTGGAACATGGGCAATCCACCATAGGTTACGCTGCTGAAGAAAACTGACGCTCCCTGACTTAAAAACCATCACCTGTCAAAAGGTCCTCCATTATGGGGGGGGGGCAGGAGGGATAGAGCCCCTCCCCCGCCCCCCACAACCATTTCAGAGAGCTAACAACACAACAGAACTTTTAAATAGAGAAACTGGATGAATCCGCGGTGGGTAAAATTAAGTTAAATTCAAGCTATAAGGTTATTACATAATCCTCATGCCCCAAGATCATTTATCTTGAAGGGGACGAAGAACTTCACTTTGAACTCCCCAGCCCCCAAACATGCAAGGAAGGGTGACCAGCTGTGAGCTTCTCAGGGCTGAGAGAGATGTACTTGCTCGTCATTCTCGCAGAGGTGAGAGGTGTAAGAAGGCTCTTCTCTGAGTCTCTGTGACCCCTGAAATCAGATGTGGATCTGTGATTGGTTCTGCCAGGATAAAGGTGAGCCCAGCAGCATGGCAGATTTCCATGTGGAAGAACCAGTGTGCATATCTCCATTCACTCCTCCTCCTGCACAGCGGCTGGGATGCTCAGAAGACAAGAAGAGAATGTGGGGAAGGACTCAAAAAAATGGGGAGAGAGCCTGGCAGTGGTGGCGCACACCTTTTATCCCAGCACTCTGGAGGCAGAGTTCAAGGCCAGCCTGGTCTACAGATCGAGATCCAGAACAGGCACCAAAACAACGCAGAAAAACCGTGGGTTTTTTTTATTATTTATTATTTATTTTATTTTACAATACCATTCAGTTCTACATATCAGCCACAGGTTCTCCTATTCTCCCCACTCCCACCCCCTTCCCTTACCTCCAGCCTACCCCCCATTCCCACCTCCTCCAGGGCAAATCCTCCCCCGAGGACTGCGATCAACCTGGTAGACTCAGTCCAGGGAGGTCCAGTCCCTTCCTCCCAGACTGAGCCAAGTGTCCCTCCTGCATAAGCTTCAGGAGAAACCGTGTTTTAAAAAAAATGGGGAGAGAATGCACTTTGGGGAAACATCAGATGATGAGACAAGAAGAGATGTTGACAAAATACAAAATATATCCAACAATAAAAATCTTAGATTAAACGCTGACTGGAGGGAGAGCTCTTTGTCCTGGGAACCAAGGCAGAGCTGCGAGAGAGAATCAGTGAGCCTCACGGCTTGTCCATTGTCACTTAACAGAAAACGGTGCTGAATTTAGTCTAGTTCCTGTTGTTTTGAAATTTTATTTTTCAAACCAGTTTTGAGTTTCTTATATGTGTACTGTATTTGCATCATTTTCTGCCTCTGTCTCCTCCCTCTAATCCCTCTCATGTCCCTCCCTTCTCCCTTGCAAATTCATGGCATCTCTTTCGGTGTGTGTGTGTGTGTGTGTGTGTGTGTGTGTGTGTGTGTGTGTGTGTGTGTATGGATAAATATTTAAGTACAACCTGCCAAGTTCATGGCATCTCTTTCGGTGTGTGTGTGTGTGTGTGTGTGTGTGTGTGTGTGTGTGTGTGTGTGTATGGATAAATATTTAAGTACAACCTGCCAAGTTCATTTAGTGTTACACACACACACACACACACACACACACACACACACACACACACACGTATATATTATGTATATGTTTAGGGCTGACGGTGTGGGATTAGGTAACCTATCAGGAGCCTCATTTTTGGGGAAGACTAATTCTTCCTCTCTCAACAGTCATTAATTGCCTATAACTCTTCATCTAGGAGCAGGGCCCCATGAGATTTCCTGTTTCTGCTCTGGCTTGTCAACTGGTGTTACCGTTGTTCAGGTCTTGTTTAGGCAGCTGCATTGTTGAGATTTCTTGGTGTAGGTCCCCTGTCAAATAGAAGACACAATCTCACAGCATGTATGCCCCGAGGAGACCTTACTTCTGGCTGAAAGACTGTCACTTTCTGGCTGGATAACCTAGAACAAAGGTAACCTTCAGTTCACTTATCTGTCAACCGGAGAGAATGGCAGTGTCCTTAGTGCAATATCAAGGAGATAATTGTATGGTGTCCTCAATGCACAGGTGTGTGGTTCTGAGTCCTAAAGACCTAGAACTCACAGATGTAACTTACATGGCCACTTTGGCTTTCTGAGGTGGGAGCTGTGTGGAGGGTGGAGTCACCTAACTAGGTTAGCCTGATGGCATGTGACCACTCCCTTTGGGGTCTCAATGTTATACTTACGTCTTTCTTCTTTTCGGTGACCTTCTAGATTTTGGAACTCCTGCCTCTCAGAGCACATCCTCTGGCTTCAAAATTTCCATATTTAAATTGTTTTTGTGCCTATAAGTGAGTGTTTTGCCTGTATGTATGTCTGTGTGCTGTGTGTGTGCCTGGTGTTTATGAAGGCCAAAAGAGTGGGTCAGATCCTCTGGGACTGGAGTTACAGATGGTAACTGTCATGTAGGCTGTCATGTAGGTGCTGGGAAGTGAACCTGAGTCCTCTGGAAGAGCAACCAGTGCTCTTAACTGCTGAGCCGTCTCTCCAGCCCTGGGTGCTGTATTTCTTACAATTAGTAACCACAGATTTCACTTCCTAATTTTAGAATCCTGAGTGTGTAGATTCCCAATGTCCATGAGAATGTTAATACTCCTGCAATTGATCAGGGATATTTCTACCTCATCACAACTCACGTCCTCACGGGGATCACCCAAAGGGCCCTCCTCTTTACCCTTTTCTGAATTGAACAGAGTTATCTCTGTCATTTACTTACCATTCTTTACAGAGACTCGTGGAACCAGCGGATGCCTTCAAGGTCACTTAAGGTAATCCTCCACCGACTTCAGTCATCAGCTGAATATCATCCCAGCTTCTATTTGCAAAGCACCAGCGATGGATAATTCATCAGCCCCAAGATAGCACATTCCATCCATTATTGCCCGTTAGAAAGCTCTTTCTTTCTTTATTAGCTTGGAAACTGAGTTCCCTATAATTTCTCCTCATTGGCAGCGGTATGGCAAATGGTGGAGGTGTGGTGGGAACTGCCTGTCCATGCAAGATGGGATATTTTATCACCGAGGTAGTTTAGAGTCTCCCGCACGCAACGCTAATGCAAACACATCTACGTTCTGTGACTTTTATCCTCATTTTAGAATGCTCCACAGAGACTATATTTCCTTGTTGCCCGTGCCTAGGAGGACCTGTCTCATCAGGCTTGCCTTCTGGGACCGCATAGAAAGGCTGATTCTCTTCTCAAGAGACAGCTCTTTCCCTATGGAAGGCAGCCTGGGGGGGGGGGGGCTGGAAATCCCTGTTTTACCTGGTTGCTCCTAATAGGCCCTCATCATGCTGATTAGCCTTCCCTGAAGAAATGTGTGCCATTTGGCATCTGCATCATTGACATTGCTTTCAAGTTGCCTGTCGTGGAAAATCAATTCAAAGGGGCTAAAACGATGAAGGGGATTTACTGAGGTCACCCGCTCCAGGCAAAGCTTTCATCCAGACGCTCCTCATGGCACTGGGGAGACTTTTCCATCTTTGGAGAGCAGGATGGTGGTCAGCCTTCCTGGTGCTCCTACCCTTCAATTTCCCTTTGAGGAGAAGAGTGTATTTGTTCCTTGGTGTCTTAGTCAGGGTTCTATTGCTGTGAAGAGACACCAGAACCATGGCAGCAACTCTTATACAGAAAAGCATTTCATTGGGGCTTGCTTACAGTTTCAGAGGTTTAGTCCATCTTCATCATGGTAGGCAGCATGTCAGCGCACAGGTAGATATGTTGCTGGAGAGGTTCCTGAGAGTTCTACATCTGGATCTGCAAGCAACAGGAAGAGAGAGACTCTGGGCTTGCAACAGGCTTTTTGAAAACTCAAAGACCACCCCCAGTGACCCACTTGCTCCAACAAAGCCACGGCCCCTAATCCTTTCAAATAATGCCACTCCCTGGGTACCAAGTATTCAAATCTAAGAGCATATGGGGGTCGTTCTCATTCAAAACACTGTACTGGCCAAGAGCAGCAACAACAGAAAGTCCTCCTCCTCCTTTGCTTGGTATCTCTTAGGTCACAAGCCCAAGCTGCCCATCATCCTTCGCTGGGAAGACAGAATGGAGACTGGGAGCTCTTTCCTTTTGCTAAGGCTGCTGAAACAAAGCCACCCCAGACAAGATGGCTGAATCAGCAAGAAGCCATGGTGTGTCCGTGCTGGAGGCTAGGAATCTGTGATCAACGTCAGCAAGGTTGCCCCTCCTGTAGGCTGCGAGGAGAGGAATTGTTCTAGGCCCTTCTCCCCGTGTTGACAATTGTCTTCTCTCTATAACACTTCACACTACCTTCCTTCTGTGCATGTCTCTATCTCTTCACCTGGCTTTCTTTTATCAAGACACTGGTCATATTGCATCCAGGACCAAAGCTACCCCATTATGACCTCATCTTAACTAAGCACAAATACAATCATCTCGTTTGAAAATGAGGTCATAACCGGGTAGTAGTGGTGCACGCCTTTAATCCCAGTACTTGGCAGGCAGAAACAGGTGGATCTCTGTGAGTTCGAGGCCAGCCTGGTCTACAGAGTGAGTTCCAGGACAGCCAGAACTGCAACACAGAGAAACCCTGTGTGGAAAAACAAACAAAAAGGTCCTATTCTGAGGCACCCATATGCTGTGGGGTATCAGTGCCTTGGTGGCTCTAACTGGTTAGTACATGGTATTTATATAAGATACTGGGAGTTAGGATCTCACTCATCCTTTTGCAGGGAGTCATGGTATAACCTATATCAGAACACCACATTGGTCATCACATGATCTGTTCTAAAATTTGGACCCTGGAACTGAGCACAGTCTACAGGTATGTTTGGCTTATATAGTGAAGAATAGAATAGATTTTAATTCCTCTCCAGACAATCGTATGCCATCACAATGGGACAACACTGAGCACTGTGTCTTTCTCAGCACCAGCTCAGTACAGTGGCAGAAACGCCTATACAGGCAAGCCACCATATTGGAAGCCTTAGAAAGTCATTAACACCACGAATGTCCTATTTATGAGCTGGAGAGGTGGCTCAGTGGGTAAGACTACTTGCTCTGAAAGTAAGAGGACCTAAGTTCAAATCCCCAACACTCACACACACCAAAAAAAAAAAAAAAAAAAAAAAAAAAAAAAAAAGGTAGGTGACATGGCCATGAGTGTCCATAACCCCAGCACTGGGGAGCGGAAAGTCACTGGCCAGCTACTTTACCCTAAACTGTGAGCTTCCGGTTCAGGGAGAGACCCTGTCTCAAAAAATAAGATGGAAGGAGGCTGGTGAGCTGGCTCAGAAGGTAAATATGCCTGACCTTCTGAAATTGAACCCTGGCATCCACACGGGGAAGGAGAGAAATAATTCGTGAAAACTGACCTTTGACCTCCACTTGCACCATCTCGCTCCCACACCTATCCTCCTCCCCAACCCCACACAGAATAAATAAATAAAAACGCAATACCAATTTTAATAAGAACGTTCTTTAAATAAAATAAAATAGTAAGGTGAAGAGCAATCAAGGAGTACATACACCTGATACCCTACTCTGATCTCTTCATGTACACACACCTGTACATACATGTACACACATAACACACACACACACACACACACACACACACACACACACACACGCAGGCACACACGCACGCACGCACGCATGCACGCACGCACGCACGCATGCACGCACGCACGCACGAGATAGACAAGTAGTTAAAGTTCGACCTTTTAGAGTGAGACAAGTGTCTGGGAAACAGAGGTATTTCCTTCACCACAGATGTTGGCAAATGTTTCCGAGTGCTTGTGAAGTTCAGGCGGTCCACATGACATGTGAGGGGTGACTCTCACTACGTCCTTCATGTCCTTTCACACTCCCGTGACTTCTAGACATTAACCCTGCTCCTAGAACCTCACCCTCAGTCTTTCAAAACCCAGACCAAAGGAGCCCCCTGTCCTCAGTGTGACTTCCTGGGCCTGTTGATTGATTGAAATGATCTCATCATCCTTCCTCACGCCAACCTTATCTACACAATCCCTCAATCAAGGCTGTCTTCTTAGGTCAGTGCTTCCCAACCTTCCTGATGCTGCGACCCTTTAATACAGTTCCTCATGTAGTGATGACCTTCGACCATAAAATATTGTGTGCTGCTACTTCATCACTGTAATTTTGCTACTGTTGTGAATTGTAATGTAGAATATCTGTGTTTTCCAATGGTCTTAGGCAACCCCTGAGAAAGGGTCATTTGACCCCCTGAGGGGTCACGACCCACAGGTTGAGAACCTCTGCCTTAGGCAGTTCTAGGCTGTAGCAAGTTGGCAGTTAAGAACTGACCATCAAAGGCTCCATGCGACCAGAGGGGGACAGGTTCCATTAAGTGACAGTGCCAGGTGCCGGAGATGATGGGAACACAACAGCCCTTACACATAGCTGATAGGGGTGCGAATTGGTACAATTGCTTTGAAAATAATCTAGAATCATCTTGTAAAATTAAGTGTTCCTTATAACTCCTCTTCCTGAGTGGGTTAGGCTAAATCACCCATTTAGCAAACCAATAACTTATTAGTTACTGTCCTCATGGCTGTGATACAATGACTGTCGCAAGCAACTTGAGGAAGACGGGAGTTTGTTTTGACTGGCAATTTGAGGGCACGGTCCATCATGGTGGGAGAGGCGTGGTGGTGGGACCCCCGTACTGACGGTCAGAAGGCAGAGAAAAGTGAACACTGGTGCTCAGCTCACTTTCTCCTTTCCATTCAGTCCATGGCATTATGTCACCGATGTTCAGGGTGGGTCTCCCATCCTCAGTTAATCCTCTCTGGAAACACCCTCAAGGACATGCCCAGAGGTGTGTCTCCATGGTGATTCTAAATCAAGCAAAGGTAAAGATGAATATTAGTCATCAGACATATTTAGCATCTGTGATACGCCAGGCCCCAGGATGGTGTCTAGGGATAAAAACACAGAGACAAAAACACAGCCCCTACCTTCAAGGCTCATGGTCTAGCAAGGAAGACGGACAATACCTCTCATGGATGAGATGCAAGTCAGTCCGTGGTAAGAGCAGAGGTGGGAGGCAGATGGGATTGGGGGATGTGAAGTCTACCACGGTCACAGATCTGGTCTCTGGGGATGGACAGTGCAGGAGCTCCAGTGATGGACGGGTGGTAACCCAGGCTCTAAAGTTTGGAAGCTGTGTGAACTTGAGCAAGTTCTAATCTTTGAGGGCCTCTCATTTTTAAAAGGTGGCGTGGGGGCCTGGCCAGATGGCTCATGTGGTAAAGATGTTTTTTTTTGCCAAGCCTAACAACCTGAATTTCATCATCAGAACCCACACGATGCTGACTCCTGAAAGTTGCTCTCTGGCTTCCAGCCGTTGCATGTGTTGCACACACACACACACACACACACAAATGAATAAATAAATAAGTATAATTTCTACATGAAAATGAAGCACAGATAGAATCTGGCACATGTACACAGGAAACCAAAAATACCTGTTCATGATTGCGACTGTGCCTGTGTTTATCACCTGGGCCTTCAGAAGGAGGCACCAGGCACTAAAGGTAGGCAGTGGAGGAAGTCCAACCTGAGTGAACGATTGGTGAGAAAATGATGCACTAGAAGATTGCAAATCAGAGCAGAACCCAAAGGGGACGCAGCTATATACACCCGAGACTCACTGCACCCTGCCCTCCACCGCTGACTTACCAACGCCTCCTAACACTTTCCAAGAGGCAGCGTCAGTCTGCCACCATCCGATATCTGTATGAGGGCAAGAATTTGAACCCGGGTCTTCAGCTCCAGGGTCTGAGTTCTAGAACAGTCTGCTCTTCGACGCTTCGGGGAGCAAGTGCAAGGAGAGGAGGTAACTGGGTACAGAACGTAAGGTCTTCGGAGACGATGCTAACGGCCAATGGGGCTAGGGTCTGAAGCGGAGGAGAGGGAGGAAACTTCCGGAAGGAAGAGATACACAGAGCCCAGAAGCAGAGGCCTGGACCTCTAGTTCACCTGCACTGGAGTCCCCGAGGTTAAGCCCACCCAGGAGGATGTGGCCAGATAAGGCATCGTGGATAGTTACTAATGAGTGCCGGGGCCTCGTGCCGAACCCTTTGTTCTCCTTATCTTGTTTATCCCGCACAGCACCCTGAGAGAGGGAGTGTCCCCACTTTACAGTTGGCAAAACGCGTCATCCGTAAGATGAAGTCATTTGGCCTGGGTCACAGAGGCAGAAACAAAGCCAGGGCATGGATACAGCCTTCTTTGGTGCAGCCCGCCCCCAGATTTCATTACCTCTCTCCCACTTTTTCTGATCACCTGTCTCGAACTCCTGCCCTTTCCTGCTGCTGCTGACCTGCATTCAGGGTCATCTGGGGTTTGTCTTCGGATGACTCAAGCTGTTGCACCCACAGAGGATCTAGGTCTTGAGGAACCCTTAGTCATGCCTAGGTGGAAGGAGCGAGCATGAGAGCCCTGTTCACCTTGGTGGAGAGACTCTGGAGGCGTGGACAGAGGTGGACAGAGCCCACCATGGGAGTTAAGGCTGCGACTTGGTGGGAATCCCTCCGTCGCACCCAAGGATAGTCATTTTTAGTCATTCAAGCTCTGTGTCCTGGGCTATTAGCTTCTCCGTCCCTACATCTCCACTCCCATCCTGCTCTTCTCCTGGAGCAACCACTTCACGAGTCTCTTCTCAGGATCTGTTTCCAGAACCCCACCTCAAGACATCCTTAGCCTCTTAGCCATCCCCCTGCATCATCCTTTTGCTACTTATTTCTACTTGCTGCCCCCCTCACACCCTCTGGGGAGCAGGAGCCAATTGCCACCGGCACCCCTCTCCCACGGCCTAGATCTTCCCTGGGGTTTTCCTCTTACACGTTCCTGGGGCCACACACCAGACAAGGCCCCACCTCCACACAGGGTATAGGTTGACTACTCAGGCTTCACTGTTCCCAAACTCAAACAAGCAGCGACATGACCCACCTCCCAGGGCGTGGGACAATGGGGTTGTAGTTGGAGACGGGTGTCAGGCCCTGTTCAGACTTGTGCTGGTGCTGAGGCAGATACTTGAGGATCAGCCCTGGGTGTCTGGAGGAGAGAGTCAGACAGACCACTCCCCCGGGGAAGGATGCCAAGCCTGTAAGTAAAGACCCTGGGTAAAACGAACAGGTCTTGGGCTAACAAGTTTCCCGAGGAGTCAGTAACACAAAGTTAGACACATCCACCTAAGGCACACCGAGTCAAATTTCTTCCACCGTCTGGCGTCACCTCACAAGGGGAAGACGCTAGGTGGTCCAGGGAAACCTTTGGAAGACGACGCTGACTCAGTGATTCCCCTGTCTGGGTCCATGTGAACTTGAGACTAGAGACTCATGTCACCATTGTTTACCAGTCACATGTGGCTTCCTAACTGGACTAAATTCAATTTAAGAGGGAAGGGTGAGGCGGGACAGCTCAGCCTGGGAATGTCACTGTGGTCCTGGTCTCTTTGAGTTCAGTCTTTTCATCTAATGAGAACCCCCCCCCCTCTCTCTGATGTTGACAATGTCGGGGAGACCATGGAGGAGGAAGACACTCTCAAGGGTGACAGTGGATAGTATCCAGAGAGGCTATTTTGTCAACTTACTTTAGGTAGGCTTTATACTATTTCTTAAGGTTTTATAGAAAATATAACTTCCTAGGGTGTGTTTTCCTGTTCAGGTGACTGACAGGCTTGTTTGGATTCACTTTCATGAAGCGAACAATGGATGCCTTTATCCTTTACCAGAAAGCTTCCAGCCATGTATAGTAATATTCTGATTTTTTGAGCAGTTGAGATGGTCATAGATCTACCCAGGGCCAGGGATGTGAATCACAACCCATTCTTTTGATCAATAATCAAAGTCCTGTGGTTTCCAATTTTACAAGCTGCTAATTATGAGGGAGGGGACCACCCACAATGGCCCTCAAGCCTGCTCATATCTGACCCGCTGTCTAAGGACACCACAAACGACAGGAAATTGCTAAAACTCCTGAGCTGGAGGTGACCACTCTAAGAACAATCTGTCCAGGAATGAGAGGGGTGCTGCCATGGAGAATGAATATCACACCTGGGCCTGGCATATGCCCGAGTCTCACCCGTTTCCAGAAGACTGGGCCATTGATCCTGACATTCACCGTGCACATTCATCTAAGAAATCAGGCCATTGGCAAACAAACAAACAAAACAAAACAAAAACATTCCAGGCTCCACCTTCACTCTGTGTTCTTTTCTCCAGAGAGGGGGTGTCAAAGCCAAACCTGTGTTCTCCCTTTCGGGGTGAGAAGGGGGCAAAGGAGGGGGTTGTGGGAACAGTGTGGAAAATGAGGGTGGAACCCAAGCCTTCGTCACACCCCGCCAGAAGACAGCCTGTCAGGCAGGGCGGCCATCTTCCTAGTGTCTGATTCTATCTGCCAGGTCTTATCTCTTCCTTTATCTCCCAGGCCGCAGCATAAGACTTCGCAATCCGCCCCCCACAACCCCCCCCCACACACACACCTCACCTAGCTCCCACCCCATCGGTTGTAGCTGACAGGTCTTATGTTGCCCAGGACCACAGGGACACGGCCCTGCCCTCCCTCCCTCCCTCCCATCCCTAACTCCCCTTATTTCCTTTTTTTTTTTTTGTTGTTGTTGTTGTTTTTTGTTTTTTGTTTTTTCCAGACAGGGTTTCTCTGTGTAGCTTTGTGCCTTTCCTGGAACTCACTTGGTAGCCCAGGCTGGCCTCAAACTCACAGAGATCTGCCTGCCTCTGCCTCCCGAGTGCTGAGATTAAAGGCGTGTGCCACCACCGCCCGGCCTATTTCCTTAATAAGATTTTACTTTAATTTTTGAGACAGTAATACCATCTTCTCAAGATTATAGATTGTAACTATTAAACTGATAAATCTTCCCTCCCTCGTCTATCTCTCAGAACTTCAGGTCTGCTGTGTGACCTCTTCTAGAGTTTTTTTTTTTTTTTTTCTTTTCTCTTTTCTTTTCTTTGTATATGTGCAGGTGTCTTTGACTGTGAGGTACAGGCATAGATGCCAGAGGTCAGTAGCTCATCCCTTAAGTGCCATTCACTTGATAAAGTTTCGTTACTATTTCAGTTTGGGTTTTAGTTTTGTTTTTTGCTTTTGTTTGGTTGGTTTTATGGTTTTATGGTTTTTGGGTTGGGGGGTGTATGTGTGTGCATGCATATGCGTGTGCATGTGCGTGTGTGCATGTGTGCGTGTGTGCGTGTGTGTGTGTGTGTGTGTGTGTGCGTGTGTGTGTGTGCGCGTGTGTGCATGTGCGTGTGTGCGTGTGTGCGTGTGTGTGTGTGTGTGTGTGTGTGTGTGTGTGTGTGTGTGTGTTTATAGACTTTCTCACTGACCTGGAACTTTCTGAGTAGGCTGTGCTGGGTGACCAGAGAACTCCAGGAATCTGCCTTTCTCTGCTTCACCAAGCTGCAATTACAAACACATGCCACTCAGTCTTTCTATTTTTTTTTCATCAAATTTATATATTTAGTATGTTTTAGAGGGAGTGCCACCGTGCTCATGTGGAGGAGGTCAGAGGACAACTTGAAGGAATCAGTTCTCTCTTTCTACCACGTGGATCCTGGGGATCACACTCAGGAGGTCAGGCTTGGTGGTAGTCACCTTTACGTGCTGAGCCATCTCGATAGCCCACACCCAGCCTTTCATGTGGGTTCTGGAGCTCAAACTCGGGTTCCATGCTTGTTCAGGATGAGTATGCTAGTTCGCTTCCTGTTGCCGTGATCAAACACTCCAACCAAAAGCAACTTGGGGAGGAAGTGGTTGATTTGGCTTCCATTGCCACATCACAGTCCATCCTTGAGGGAGGTCATGGCAGGAACCCCAGCGGGAACAGAGACAGGAACCACAAAGGAAGGCGGCTTAACTGGCTCGTTCTCACGGCTTGCTCGGCCTGCCTCCTTATACACCCCAGGCTGTGGGCCCAGAGAATGGTACCTCCCACAGTGGGCGGGGCCCTCTCACATCAATCATCAATCGAGGAAATCCCCGCCCCTTGGCACACAAGCTGATAGAGGTAATCCCTCAGCTGAGGCTCCGCCCTCTTCCCAGATGACCCCAGTTTGTGTCCAGGCGACAAAAGCTAACGAGCACACTGAGCCATCACCCCACCCTCTCACAGAGATATTTTAATGCTTATGTGGCAATACTTACGGGCTACTCTTCCACCCCCTACATCCCCTGGGGACTTCACAGCACAGAGAGTAACACACAGCATTCTGCCCCTGGGTGCTCTTCGTGAACAATACTTCTCAGAGATCTTTCCACGTCCAGGCATGAAGAGCGTCCTCTCTCACGTTTTCTCAGCTCTCTGGTTTCCTCGTCCGCGCAACTTACTCCGTCAGTCTGAAACAGGTGGCTGTTCACCGCGGGTACTATAAATAACAACTGTAGACAGAGGGCGTTTCCCGAGTATAGCCTGTAACTGGAGCAGAGTTTCCGGCTTGAAGGTAACCCGACTTGCGCTTTTTGTAACGGCTGCCAAACCTCACATCATAAGAACCGCACCAACTTACATTCTGCAAACATGTGTAAAAGAAATGTTTCTGAAATGTTAAAATTGGAACCATACTTACACTTACATCCTTTTGTTGGCCTACGGTGTGCCGGGCACATGCTACTTGTCTTTACTCAATTCCCATTGCAACCTTTTGAGTCAGGCTGTAGTTGGTCCTGTCTTCAGAGCAGAAATCCAAGATTCATTGTTGATGGCGGAAAATTAAAGAAAGGAGAACATTTGCTTCTTCTACACTCCTTGCTATTCTTAGTCTTTCATCTAGAAGTCGAGAAACAGATGAGGGACTGGGGATGCCACTCGGTGGTAGAACACTCTAGTACGTGCACAACCCTGTGTGTGATCCCTAACACTGTGTGAAAAAAGGTAGCCTCATCCTGGCAGTGGTGGCGCACGCCTTTAATCCCAGCACTCAGGAGGCAGAGGCAGGCAGATCTCTGTGAGTCTGAGGATAGCCTGGGCTACAAAGCAAGTTCCAGAACAGCCAGAGCTGTTATATAGAGAATCCCTGCCTCGAAAAACCAAAAAAACAATAACAACAACAAATAGGGGCAGCCTCCTGGTGATTATTCATCTTGATATCCATCCTCTACTGAGCACTAAATCACACCAGGCACACCATCTGACAAATCCTCAGATGGCCAGTGGCACAGGCTCTGTTGTCCCCTTGCATTTTCAGTAACGAGGAAATCCAAGGCTGGCATGGTGAGTGTCTCTGGGTCAAGGTTACCCAAAGTGTAGACACATCCCGGGTTTGATGCCAGGCTGGCTGCGGCACTCAGGCCTTTCCTTACCCCACATGGAGGTCACAGTCTAGAAGTTTCCAGAACACAAAGACCTTGGCGATTATCTGCAAAACAGTACATTAACAATTGAGGAAAAAATGAGACCCAGAAGAGAGGGAAAAGGCCTGCTGAGCGGCTGCCCTGGACAAGATTCTCGTCTCCCAGTCCCCAGGCAACGTCTTTTATTCCCACCTTGCTGTCACTTACATTTATAAACCTGGGACAGTCTCAGCCCTGGCTGTGACAGAGTGTGGTTGATAGGCAGGTCCAGGATAGACATCTGGCCTATCCCAGACAGCGGCACGATGGAGGTGATAGGTACAGCTCACAACTGAGCTGAGCACAGCATCTGCCCAGGGACCCTGCTGTCCCCCTGGTTGGTTCTAGCCAAGGAACTGGAGAGCTTGAGTGCTTGGCTTCTCTTTACTACGAACTTCCTCCCCCTTGGGTAATGACAACTGGAGCTTGTGGGATACTCACACTGCTGGGCGCCAGGCACTATGATTGAGCCCATGGCTCCACATTCTCCTAACCATAGCCAGCAGCTCCAGGAGGGGAAGTGACGTGTTGAAGGCTATAGTCAGTCAGTGAATGGCAGAGCGATGCACTGAACCTAAGGAGTTTTATGTTAAAATTCATGACTTTTAGGGGCAGGATGGTACAGTGGTTAGGACGTTTGTCTTTGGAGTGACAAGAACTGATTCTCCCACTTATTTGATGAACACAGAGAAATTCCAGTTTTCAAAAGCTTACAGATATCCCTTAATCAAAGACATATTCACATTCATGTTCATGGCTCCAATGTTTACAATAGCCCAAAGGTGGAGGTCCCCAGTGTCTATTTACAGAGGGATGGAGAAGCAAAGTGGTTTACCCCATAGGTTACAGCTTGGATATGATGCGTTCCTCAACAAGGGCAGTTCCTGAAAGGCCAGTCACCAGCTGTTAGCACTATTTTTGAAGGTTCTGGAAATGTTAGGAGGAAGTGCCTAGCTGGGAGACACAGGTCATTAGGAGCCTGTGTCGTGTCCCAGACTGATACCTGTCTCTCTCCATCTCTCTATTCCTGTCTGCCACAAGCCGAGTAGCCTCTGCCACGTGCCACCATTATGTTCTGCCGTTTTCCGAATTTTAGAACCATCAGAGCCGAGGCCTACAGACTGAAAGTCCCTCCCTCAAGCTGTTCTGAGGGGTGTTTTATCATGCCAGCACAAAAGCAAACACACCATCCAGGGGCTATCCTATGGCCTAAAGACAAAGCAATAACATGGGTGGAATTTGAGAACCTCGCACTGAGTGAAACCAGTCTCTCTCTCTCTCTCTCTCTCTCTCTCTCTCTCTCTCTCTCTCTCTCTCTCTCCTCTCTCTGTCTCTCTCTCTCTCTCTCTCTCTGTCTCTGTCTCTGTCTCTGTCTCTCTCTTTCACACACACACACACACACACACACACACACACACACACACACGGGGGGGGGTGCTCTACGAGAGGTCACTAGAAAAGTCAACTTCACTGAGACAGAAAGCAGGCTGGGGGCTGTGAGGAGTGAGAAGGGCCATGGAAGTTATCTCATGGGCATGGAGTCCTAGTTTGGAAAGCCCAAAGGAACTGTCTGAATGGTTATAGTGGCCTCTCAACAATGAGAGTGGGTTGGATGTACGTATAGACATTTGAAAGTGACTATAAAGGCAATTTGATGGTAGGGATATTTTATCAAAATTCTTTTCAGAAGGAAAAAAACTATGTCTGTTTTGAAGAGCTGTGAAAATGAGGAGACAATGTGATCAGCGCTCACAGGCCGAAGCCATGCTCTTGCCATCGATCGGTACCTGCTGGATCTGTGGAGGGACCCTGGGAGGCCGCGGTCTCCCTGTTTGTAAGGGGAGGTGCCTGCTATCTTGCCTCCTTCACTGGGTGTTTGTGAACCACAAATGAGAGCTCAGGTGTGAAAATGCTTATAAACTGTTAAGAAAGAAAAAGAAACCGCGAAACGATTGATCAAGGTGTAACCACCACAGTTCTTAGCTGGCTGGGTCTTTTATGTCTTCTCCTCTTACACCTCGTACCCCCACCAGAGTGTCTGTCACCGCCGAAGGGGTGACTTCTTTGGGTCTCTCTCCTGCTCACCTGTCTGTTGAGTCTCCAGTGACAAAGCACCCGCGCCCTCCAAGCGGGGAGGGCCATCCATTTCTGCTGACATCAAGTCTAAGAGACTTGGACATCCCTTCGTATACTTTCAGCCATGGACATGGGGGAGAGGTTCCACTGTGCTTTGTGGAGGGGATCCCCTCCCTGGCCAGGCCAGCCATAACTCTGTAACTGCCCAGCCCTAGACAAGCAGGCAGGCTCTGCAGGTTAGTGGACATTATTTCCCTCTGGGGGATCCAAGGAAAGGGAGAGAGGGACAGTTCACTGAAAACTGGGAGAACTCTCCTGGGCCTCCCAGAAAAAGGTGACTCCAAGACATGGGCAGCCTCGTTGTTTTAGATGTTTTCATTACATTGTCTGAACTCGTGCGGAGTGTCTCGGGCTTACCTGAGGATCCAATTCTACAGTCTGTGAGCTCAAAAACAATGTGAACTACCTGCCCTGTGGGAGTAGACCTGGCTGCTGAGTGGGTGGTAAAACCTGTCTGTCCACACAACAGACCTGGGACCCGGGAGATGGACTGACTGGTTCAAGCTCTCTGAGGGAACATCTCCAACCTGGAGCCCTGGCTCCCGGGGCCCTCGACTGAAGGGAGGGCTGAATATGAGGCAACTGGAGGAGTAAATATGTGTTCTCCTGGACAGGATAGCCGGGCAGCTCACTCTTGACCAAGCTTGCCAGATGGGAGATATCACCTCTTTGACATTCTTCCTTTTGACTCACCGCAATTCTGCAGCAGCGTGTCCTACAAAAGGGAGTGCTGGTCAACCACAGAAAAGAGGAAGAGAACATGATGAGGTGGCTGTTTGACTCACCAAATACGAAGGAACAAGCTTAGTCAGATTGCCACGGATCAACCAAGGACTTTCTCCTCAAGAGAGGAAAAGAAAATGGCAGCCACAGTGCTTCCTCACGGAGTGCAGTTTGCCAAGGAGCTCAAGGCATCTCCATAACTACATAGTAATTCTGGTGGGGTTTGGTCGCAACCATGGAGCTGTTGGCCATTGATGTAGGATGGATGCACTGAGGTAAGGCAGGAAGAAGTTAGATGATCGGACAGAGCACGTATGGCTTACCTACAAAGTCAAACTCATGGCCTCAGGCAGGGATCCAACTTCTTCCTGCGTGTAGCCGATGTCATAAGGCCAGGAGGTCAGCAAGTCTGGGCTCAGGTAAAGAGAAAGTAGCATTTGGCCACACCCAAGAACAGTTTTTGGTCAGGCATTCCTGACAACTTGCAGCACCAAAGCATGCCCACACCTCTTAAAGATGAAAGCTGGTAGACAACACTGATGGTCCACTGGGGCTGGGCAGTGCTTGAGTGTGGTTTGGGGACAGAGAGAGGGCTCCTTGCTAAAAATGTCACTCCCATTTCCGGCCGTAGAAGGCTTATTCCATTGGTTTGAGGTATTATAGTCTCAGTGGCTCTGATTTCAAAATCAAGTGCCACTATGTGTGGAACGCACTCAGGCTCTACCTTCTGTGGTACCCTGACTCAGCATTTATTTACAGCCCTCTCCAAATCCAAAGAAGGATTTGACAGTAACTCATATTTATTTCTCAGATAATCAGCTTAAGAAACAGTCATTTTGGCAAATTCTGGGAGCAGTTAGAAAGAACTTGGACTCTACCTTGGACATTTCACTTCTCTATTCAAATATTCCAATAGTGTTCTGACCTATTGCACTTTAAATGGAATCCAAACTTGGCATCTTTCCGGGCCTTGCATGCTTTGGTCCTAGTTGGGCTCATTATTCCCACTTCCTATCATTCACCATCTTGTTCTCTGCCTCCTACCTCACTGTAACTATTAGCTCATTTTTGTTGCTGTGATAAAATACCATGACCAAACCTATAGAAGATCTTATTTTGGCTTACAGTTCCAGAGAGATAAGAGTCTATCATGGAGTCTACCTGCATGGCCACAGGGCAAGAAGCTGAGAGATCACATCTCAACCACACAAAGGAAGCAGAAAAAGCAAACTCGAAGTCTGAGGCTGTAGTTGGAATTTTCTTTGAGCCGCCAACCAGCTCCCAAATAAAGACACAGAGACTTATTAATTATGAATGCTGGGCCTTAGCTTGGGCTTGTTCCACAAGATCTTATAACTTAATTTAACCTGTTTCTATTCACCTATGTTTTACTTTGGGGCTTTTTAACCTTTCATTCTACATGTCCTACTTTCCTGCTTCCTCCATGTCTGTCTGGCCCCTGGTGTCTCTTTTCTGTAGATGTAATGGTCTTATTAAATAAGAAACATGGAGCCAAATGCAGAGTTAAAAGCCCAAGAGGTCAGAGCAGTAGCTAAGAGCTGAGACTAAAACCGCCTTCTTACCACCTGCTGCCACTGCCATCCTTCCCCTGAGAAAGAGACCTACTTCCTGTGTGTTTGTCTTTTTATTGACTTTCTGTTCTGCCTTCTCATTGGCTGTAAACCCAACCACATGACCTCCTCGTCACTGCCTGTCTGTACAAACCTTCAGGTCTTCTATGGTTAGGATTGAGATTAAAGGCATGTGTCTCCATGCTGGTGGTGTCCTTGAACACAGAGATCTGCCTGTCACCTGATTAGGATTAAGGGTGTGTGCTACCACTGCCAGACTTCTGCTATGGCTTGCTATTAGCTCTGATCCCCCCAGGCAACTTTATTTATTAACATACAAATCAAATCACATGTCAGCACAAATAAAATATCACCATACTTTTCTTTCTCCTGAGCCTAAATTTCTCCTCCTACTTATCTCTCCCTGTCCCACCTATACCTCTTCCCTCACTATTGGCTGTTCAGCTTTTTATTAGACCAATCAGGTGCCTTAGGCAGGCAAAGTAAAATAGCAACACATCTTTATGTAATTAAACAAATGCAACACATCTTGACATAGTTAAACAAATGCAGCACATCTTTACACAGTTAAATATTCCACAACATAAACAAATGCAATACATCTTTACATAGTTAAACAAATACATCACATCTTTGCACAGTTAAACAATTATTCCACAACATGAGGCTATGACCTTTCAAAGCCTGCCCCCAATGACATAATTCTTCACACTAAAGCCCCCTAAAGATTCTACAGGTTCCCAAAACAGCACCACCAGATGGGAACCAAGTGTTCAAATATCTGAGACTATGAGGGACATTGCTCATCCAAACCACCACACGACATGAATGCATTAGGCTCTTTACATCTGTAGAGATGTCCCACAGCTGCCCTATCTATGGGTAGAACTGTGCCTTTTCTCCTGGGCCATCTCTATCCTTCAGGATTCAGTTTGAAATGCCACCATTTGCCACCCTGACCAAGTTTATTCTGGTATTTCACAACACTCTCTTCTTTTCCTCCTTACAGATTGAATGTGTACATGTGTGCATGTGTGTGTGTGTATGTGTGTGTTTGTGTGTGAAGTTGATCCTCAATATTTGCAGATTTTATATTTATGATTTTGCCTCCTCCCTAAAATTTGTCACTCCAAATCAATACTTCAAGCACTACCAAGGTCATTTAAGAGCTGGCACAGAGCAGAGAAATACTTGAGTCATCTGACACATGTGTTCCTAACTAAAGCCAGCAAGTAGCACTCTGTCTTCTTGTTCTAGCTCTCACATTGTCACACTTAAACCAACAACCTTTTCACAGTCAACTTGGTGTCCTGCAGTCAGAAGTTTTTCTCCAGTCTTGCCCATCCCCGCGGTCCCACATCCACTTATAAAATAATCACTCAGAAGCTTATATTAATTATAACTGCTTGGCCATTGGCTCAGGCTTATTACTGACTAGCTCTTACATTTAAATTAACCCATAATTCTTATCTATGTTTAGCCACATGGCTTGGTACCTTTTCTCAGTTCTGCCTTGTCATCTTGCTTCCTCTTTGTCAGGCTGGCAACTCCTGACTCAGCTTTCCTTTTCCCAGCATTCTCCTCTTCTGCTTGCCCTGCCTATACTTCCTGCCTGGCTACTGGCCAATCAGCGTTTTATTAAACCAGTGTACAAAAGCATTATCCCACAGTAAAAACTTTCAGCTACAGTGTCCTATTTTCTTCATTGTCTTACCTTTTGTTGGTCATTTCATTGTGTGTTTCAAAAAGCCCCCAAGTTCAGTACTAAAATTTTCTGAGTCCAGGATGATTATACTGTGTCTTGGAGGGGAAATGTGTGTGTTAGATGTGTTAGATCTGACTTACTCAAGCATGAACTGTATTACTGTTGGCCATGAGTTCAATGTCAGTGAATTATTAGAATATATTAAATAAGGCCTCTCTAAACATAAACACTCATGAAACAAGTTCAGGTGTTGGTTGGCCCACGAAACTAGAGGCTCATGGGAGCCCAACCTGGTGTTTCCCCCAGAAGCCATGACGACTTACTTTGGCAAATTCAGTTCTGTGATTATGTCACAGACTACAGCAGTTGCAAATAATGAGAAGAATCTATGTTTTATTCATCTTTTTAGGGCTAATATAGCACAACACGTACCACAACTGAACAGCCTAAAGCAGCCACAGTTTGTCTTCTGGTCCTTCTGGAGGACAGATGTCTGAAATCAATGTGCCATCATCAGGGACAGGCTTCCTCCATAGGCTCAGACAAGAATTCCTCGTTGATTAATGGCATTTGCTGACAATCCATCTGTGGTAGTTTGATGAAAATGACTCTGATAGGCTCATACGGAGTGGCACTATCAGGAGGTGTGGCCTTATTGGAGTAGGCGTGGCCTTGTTGGAGGAAGTGTGTCACTGGGGTTGGGCTTTGAGGTTTCAGATGCTCAAGCCAAGTCCAGTGTCGCTCTCTCTTCCTGCTGCCTGCTGACCCAGATGTAGAACGCTCAGCTCCTTCTCCAGCACCATGTCTGCCTGTGTGCTGCCATGTTTCCTGCAATGACAATAATGGGAGAACCCTCTGAACATGTAGACCAGCTCCAGTTAACTTTTTTCCTTTATAAGAATTGCTGTGAGATAGGTGATGGTAGCACACCTTTAATCCCAGCACTTAGGAGGCAGAGGCAAGCTGATCTCTGTGAGTCCAAGGCTAGCCTGGTCTACAAAGTCCCAGAACAGCCAGAGCTCTTACATAGAAACCCTGTCCCAAAAGATACACACACACACACACACACACACACACACACACACACACACACCCTGCCACCACCACCAAAAAAAAAAAAAAAAAAAAAAAAAAAGAGTTGCCATGGTTATAATGTCTCTTCACAGCAATAGAAAACCCTAACTAAGACACCATGGCATTCCTTAGCTGGCAGCCACGTCTCTCATTGTTATCACTTGGCATCTGTCCTGTGTTGACTTTGTGTCTCTCCTCCTCTTATGTCTTAGTTTATTTTCCTGTTGCTGTGATAAATACTACGACAAAAGCAATGTAGGGGCCAAAGGGTTTATTTTCTCTCACAGATGGAGGTACAGTCCATCATGACAGGGAAAGTCAAGGCAGCAGGAGCTTGCAGCAGTTGGTCACATTACATCTTCCATCAAGAAAGCAGTGGAATGCAAGCACATTGGTGCTTAGCTTGCTTTCTCCAAGCTCGTACAGCCCAAGAGCCCTTGCGTAGGACATAGCACTGCCCGCAGTTACCAGGTCTTCCCACTTCGTTTAACTTGCTGAAGATAATCCCTCATAGATAAACCCAGAAGCCCATCTCACAGGTAATTAATTCTAGCTTTCTGTCAAGTTGATAACACTACCCATCACATTTATAAGGATACAAGTCACATTGGATTCAGGGCCCAACCTACAATACAGCTTCATCTTAACTAAATATATCTGTATAGACCTTACTTTCAAATATAACCACCTTCTGAATTTCTCTGAAGGACTTGAAAGGCAGGGGGTAGTGGAAGACCTCACTAGTCTAGCCAATAAAATGCAAGCACATGTACATATTGTTTATTTCACTGACGGTTTTTTGTTGTTGTTGTTGTTGTTTTTTCTGTCTTGTTAGATTGTAAGGCTCATGAGGCAAGGAAAGACTTTCTTATTCATCTTTTAATCTCCATGCCCAGGTCAGCCTGATACATGGTAGGGGTTCAGTCAGTATTTATAGCAAAAGAATGAAGGAGTTTCACAGCTTAAAACGTCCAAGGTCATTGAGTCTTCGGGGATTAAACTCTCAGGAATCATAGGTTCCTGGTTGTCTTAGTTAGGATTTCTGTTGCTATGGAGAGACACCATGACCACGGCAACTCTTACATAGGAAAAACATTTCATTGGAGTGGCTTACATTTTCAGAGGTTTAGTCCATTATCATCATGGTGTGACATGGCGGTGTACAGGCAGACATGGTGCTGGAGAAGGAGCCAAGAGTAGAGAAGGAGCTACACCTTGATCCCACAGGCAGCTGGAAGTGAACTGAGATCCTGGGCGGTATCTTAAGCATAGGAAACCTCAAAGCCCACCCCCATAGTGACACACTTCCTCCAACAAGACCACACCTACTTTGACAAGGCCACACCTCCCAGTAACGCCCTCCCCATACGGGGGCCAATTACATTCAAACTACCACACTGGTTATCACTCACCTATTGGGTCGAGCAAGAAGATGCTAAGTGGGAGGGCTTAGTGCCTCAAGCCCTCTCTAACTCCACCTTAGCCAGTTACTGGGCTTATATCTATATTACATATTCTGCTTCTGTGGAGAGACGCCTCAGTGGTCGAGAGCACTTGCTGCTCTCCCAGAGCTCCATTCCTAACACCCACGGCAGGTGACTACAGCTGCAGGTCCAGGGGCTCTGACACCCTCTTCCAGCCCCCATTGGCATACACACAGGAACGTGAATACTCACACACAGACCCACACACAAATAAAATCTTTAAAAGGGAGGAAACCCCACAAGTCTAGGCCCCTATTTTATACGTAAAGAAACAGGTCCAGAGACACGAAGGAGTCTGCCTCTGGTCACCTCTGGAAGTGTAGAGACAAAGCTGAGGCTTATGTCCTGGGCGTCCTACATGAGCAGCTTTGCCTCTACTCTGTCTTCTGCCAAGACATTCAACAGGAGGACTTTGGAATTCGCCCTCTCTGGGACCCTGTTTTTCTATCCAGAGAAACTTCTGAGAGAAGGAACGGCCCCATGGCATGTGCCCCTTCCCCAGAGCTCCTAAAAGGCCCTTTGTGCCAAGTTCTGTGGACATTCCACAGGCCCGTTTTAGACAGATCCGTCTGCCAACAGGTCACAGTCCTTGCCTTCATCTCCGAGCTCAGACCCGCTGGGCCTTTCTGCTTTTAAACACACCCTTCACTTTCTCGGAAGCCGAAGCCAAGCAAGGCAGGGTGGGCTCCGAGGCTCTGGATGAAAGGGGTGGGGTGAACCGCCAGAGGAAGGGGTCTGTTTGGCAGACCTGGCTAGAGAAGAAAACTATGCTGATTATCTCCCAGGCCAGCTGTGGGAACAAAGGCTTCATCGCAGCAGCAGATTATAAATAGCCCGGAGTCCACTCCCAGTCACTTGAAAACGGGAGATTTTTCCTGTGTTGAGGAACAAGGCTGTAAGCTATGCTGACTCCTTCCACAACCCCCACCCTCAAAGGGCTATGATTTATGCCTTAGCACCCTTGCTGAAATCAAGGATCACACTGCCCGACAAACAATGATTAATTCATTGCCAAGTTCAAAAAAAGAAAGAAAGAAAGAAAGAAAAGAAAAAGGCATTCCTTTGGAAGCCATCTCTTTCCTTTGGCACAGACGCTGACCCATGAGACCAGCAGGGCAGTTTCGCCTCAAGCTCATGGCCCTGGGTTTTACTGGGCCCTCTCTGGGACTGGCTAGATAAGGATGGGGAAAAGCAGCAGCAGGGTTTAGGGAGGTGGGAAGTGCTAATGTGGGGAGGAAGGGAGCAGAGACAGGTGGGAGAGAGCAGGAATGAACTTGACCGTGGGTTGAGGTGCCCCAGGACAGAAAGACCCAGTTTTAGGAGTGTTGCATTTACATTCGACCTAGAGGGCAGCAGTTCCATAACTGAAGAAAATGAAGAATCGGGTCTCAGTGTGAACATCCTTGACCCCCCTAGACCCATGGGCACACCCACTGGGACCTCAAACACTGTCCACCTCCCTCTCTTACCTGACCTTCACACCAACTGTTTAGTTTTTCCACAACCAAAGATCATGCCTACTTGTTATTAAAAAAGCTTAAAATTCTAGAAAAATTAAAGGAGGAAGAAAAATAAACCATTAAGTACTGAGGTTCTGAGACAGTGATGTCTGCACAAACACCTTTTCTTACTGCATATACAGATGGATTTAATTTTACCTAAAATCATGGCTTTGGGGAGAAATAAATGGGACAGAGCCTGGGGATGTAGCTCAGCTGACCGAGTGCTTGCCTAGTGTGCCTGAAGCCCTGACATCACATAAATCGCATATGGTGGTGCACCTTTACATTCTAGCACTCAGGAGGATCAGGAGTTTAGGTCATCTTTGTCTACAAAGTAAATTTGAGGTCAGCCAGAGATACATGAGACCCTGTCTAAAAGAGGAGGATGGGGCGGGTATGTGGAGCATTCAGCCAGGTGAGCGAGTGAGGAAGATTTAATGAAGGGATTATTCACATGAATGTGGGCAGAGTTAGGACAGTCAGAAGGACTCAGGCAGGATACCCCAAGAGCAGTGAGCAAATGCTGTTATCATTTGTGGGGTTGAATTGTAAGTGAAGGAAATAGAACTTGCTGGGAACTGTAGCCTCAGGGGAGACACAGCCAGGCCCAGCAAGCAGCAAAGATGGTACCAGAGGAATAAATGCCCTCACCTCATGATCCTCCCACTCCCCAACTGATGGTGCCCCCTGCTGGCCAACCCAGCGGGTGGAGGTCTAGAGTATGGCAACCAGCAGCTCAGTAGAGTGGGCAGGAAGGACAGGCAGAAGGCGTCTATAGAGCCCGCAATCATCCTGCTTTTATTATCCAGTAGCAAACCAATCCATCTCTAACCAGTGACTAAGCGTCATCAGCAGGGTCTCTCGATGGTTGGACAGTCAGTTTCTAACCAGGGGCATAGGCAAAGCTGTGCTGAGCATCTCTGTGCAGACAGACCCGTTGTGGGCATGAGATACATTAGCTTTCATTTCTCCTTGACACTCTTTAGAAACCGAACTGAATGCTGGAGATTTGCCCCGGTCATGTAGAAGTAATGTGACATTTCTGATTCTTCCCAATTTTTTCTCACCGAACTTGAAGCGCTTCTAGCATAGAAAGAGGAAAGAATAATGCATTTCTTTAGTTTTGAAAACAAAACAAGGTTTTTCTTCTCCTGAAAGCCTCATTACCCAAATGGTTCTGAAAGGAAAGGAGAAGCATGGGGGACAAGGTTGGGACAAGCCCTGGACAGCATTGGGGTGGCAAGGGTGTGCCAAGTCTGGGAACAGAATCTGAGAAAAGCCGGGATCATAGCTTAAGGAAACGTCCTACCCAGGAAAGATGCTGCCAAGGACACAGGGAGAGGGAGAAAGGAAGTGGGAGGAGAGGGAGAATAGGGCTAGCCCAGGCTAACAGGGAGTGACCACAGCACACCGCTACACCGGCTTCACAGTCGTTTCCTCAAAAGGTGGAAACGTCTCCTGAGGCCTTCTGCGGAGAAACAGGAAGAAGAAAGGCTTGGGCAGTATGGAAGCTGGTGGGAGGCAAAGGCTGCCTCTGCTTCTCGTAGGCATAAATAGAACCCGAGACTTAGTAGACGTTCAACCAATGCACGTTTCTTTCCTGCTCAAAATCTGGGAGCCAAGGATGAAATGTTTTATTGGATGATTGATATTCAACAAATATTTACCAAGGTGTGGACACTCACAAACGCCAACAAGACAATTTTCCCGTGCTCTGAGAACTCAGAAACTATCACAGGCTTGAAGCATGAAGGATGAGTAGCTGAAGGCTTCTGGGTATCGCTTGGCGTTTTGTCTCTTTCTCTGGAACATTCTCATGTCCTCTCCTCTTCACAGCCTTCCTCGTCCACTCGGGTAATACTGATGCTAACGTACTCATCCCTCCTGTGTGTCCCACCCCTCCCTTCCCACGCCTCTCTTAGACACTCCGCGGCATGGAGCAGTGTGGGAAGGGATCTTGGCATCGGCTGGGCTTGGTTCCCGTGCCCCCTCTGCCGCTCCCTAACCTGGTGTCTTTCCACCTCACCTGGAGAATGGGAGCAACACAGCCTCTCCAGGGCCTCTGTGGGAATGGAGGCTGTGTTTACATTGCTACAAAAAGCAGGGGCGGGCGTGTTTGGCCAATCCACAAAGGAATGAATGATGCGTATTTCTCATCACTGTGGTGGGAAGAGCTAGAATTCCAGAATAATCTGGAATCTACAACATCCAAAAGACAAGGCCCACAGTGGAGCATGCTGGATAAGGAAAAGATGTTGGAAGGGTGCAACAGATCCCTACTGACGACCCAGGAGGGATCTGTGTGCTGGACAAGAGGCAGAGAGAGTTATAGGAATACATTTCTGGAACTTTCTGATGCTGACCTCTCTAGACTTCAGTTGACGTGGTAAAGATACAGATAAACAGCCCTCCTCTCACAGAGATACTGTGGAGGCTCCTGCTGAGGCTGAGGTCAAAAGCGCTCCAAGTCTACCAAGAAGCAAGTGGCTGACATGATTCTACACTTCTCACTGCTGTCCCCAGCAGCCAGTTTGGCTGGGCTGCTCTCCACAAGGTGAACTATCATGGAGCTTCACAGTCTAGGATTTCCTGGATCTGGGAGCCTGGACCAGACAAGGAGTTGTCCTCCCGTGCCACAAAGGGCCGGCTGTGGCAGATCCCAGGGTCCTGCAGTGTGCCCATCTGCTGGGTCTGCCAAGGCCAGAGCAATGAGATGAAAGCCAGGGAAAGAGTCCCGGTGTCTGAGCTGAATGCCAGCCTGGGCACTGACTCGCTGTTTGCCATATTGTCCCCACAGGCGCCGTGGGCCTGGCCTTTTCCCAAGAGTAGCCAGGGCCTATGGCCTAGGTTGTCATGGAGACAGCCTTCCTCGGCGGCCTTGCTTTCAGTCTCTGGCTTCAGCACGTTCTTCACAGGGAGTCCTCCCCTCTTCCCCATCTGACTTACTCTTCCCCGAAAAGCAGCCTCTCCCTCTCAGTCATTCATTCGGTCATTCATTTATTCTGATAATAAACATATATGGGGGGGGCCCTCCTATAGACCACACACCACGTTAGATAACCAGATACAAAAGTCCCAGCTCCATGGAGGCTACATTAGTGGGGGAAGATAGACAACGGACAAATGAGAAACAAATACAACACAAGGAAAATAATATAGACGTGACCTCTCAGAAGAGGTGACATTTGAGCAGAGGCCTGCCTATAACGAGGTGAGCAGCCATGTGGGTGTCTGGGAAAAGAACCTTCCAAGGAGAATGACAGCCACTGTGCAAATCTCGCGTCTGAAGACACTGTAAGGCTGTGTCCGAGAAGCATAAGGTAGCCCGTGGGGTTGGGGGCAGGAAATGAGACCATGTTGATGTGAGGGTTTGATACCTCAGGGTTTGAACAAAGCCAAGGAGGTTGCATTTTATTCAAAGATGTGGAAATTGCTCCCACTGAAATAGTCAAGCCAGAGAAGGGGATGCCATGATTCTGCATGAAAGTTTTCAGGGGTGCTAGGTTGAGGGATGGGGGAACGGGTGTGGGAAGGGAACTTAGCCAGAGTTGCTGCTGGTCCATGGCTTGGAGCAGGGTGGCAAATGGGTAGACAAAAGAAGATGCTTGGAACCTCTCACTACTCGGCCAGAAGTGAGTGTAAGGGAACGCACCTTCCCAAGGATGACGCTCAGACATTCAAGCTTGTCTAGGTGGTGAGGCTTCTTCCTGGAATGAGGGAGAAAAAGGAGGAGAAGGCATTTGGACAGGATTGAGAGTTCAGGGCTGGCAAGATGGCTCAGCAGTAAAGGCGCTTGCCACCAAGCCTGATGACCTAAGTTCGATCACCAGGACCCACATGTTCTGTGGAGATCAGAGGACATTTTTTGGAAGTTGGTTCTCTCCTTTATGTGCTGTGATATGAGCACATAACACAACACAATTAATACAGTAAATTCTTTAAAAAAAAAAAAAAAAGTTAGTTGTTTTGGCCATGTTAAATTTAAGGTGCTAAATGAGAAAATGTTAGTCTGTACCCCACAATTCTGCATTCATAAAAAATGAAAATTAAATAAATAAAAAGTAAAAGGAAATAGAAATACTTGCCAATTTGGTCACTGCACTGCACTGTAGACAGGGTAGAACTATAAAATGGTATTTTCCTTTATAAAGTAAAATTATAAAATAACTCACAACTTTACAATTATAATAAAACTTTTAAAAAGAAAACAACATGGGGGCTGGAGAGGTGGCTCAGTGGTTAAGAACACTGGCTGCTCTTCCAGAGGTCCTGAGTTCAATTCCCAGCAACCACATGGTGGCTCACAACCATCTGTAATAAGATCTGGTGCCTTCTTGTGGTGTGCAAGCATAATCCAGGCAGAACACTGTATACATAATAAATAAATAAATAAATCTTTTTTTTTAAAGAAGAAGAAAACAACATATAAAAACATCTGAATAAATGGCTCTGTTTTTAGATTTATTTATTTTATTTTATGTGCATGGGTGTTTTTGCCTGTGTGTGTGTATGTGTGTGTGTGTGTGTGTGCGTGCACTATGTGTGTACCTAGTGGCTACGGAGGCCAAAAGTGGGTGCCAGATGCCCTGTAATGAACTGGAGTTACCGATGGCTGTGGACTGAGCCTGGGTCCTCTAGAGGAGCAACATGTACTCTTAACCACCGAGCCATCTCACCAGCCCTGTTTGACCCTAGGAATTCTTATAATGGACACCCAAAGTGTCGCATACAATCCTTTTACTCCTGAAGATGCTCCCTTGCCTGGCAAAGAGATGCTGTAGGCGTCTTTACAGCTGAGGATCCTGGGTTGAAGACACTAGGAACTGTCTGAGTGGAGCTGAAAACCAGAGGACTTTCTTGGCGGAAGCCAGAGGAAGAAGCACAGAGAACCAGCCAGAGAAATCGGATGTGCCGGCTTTCATCATGGAAGCAGGGGCCTAAGAGATGTGGCCAGCTTCTGGAGGCTTCTAGAATCTAGAAAAGCCAAGGAAATGCAGTCTTCTCAGAGTCTTGGAGAGGAACATTACCCTGCCTGTGTTTTAATCTTCAACTCCTAAACTACAGAGCCGAAAATCAGCAAACCTGCACCATTTAAACCACTAATTTTATGATGGTCTTTTGCAATAGAGACAGAAAAGCCACACAAGAAGGAAATGAGCGGCTGGCCCAGGCTCTCCCCAGGCCTGTGTAAGACGGGTGTGAAAATTCCCAGGTGGTTTGAACAACAAGGCTGAGGTCATTGGAGACCTTGACCGCATCAGTTTAGTAGGGAGGGAAGGAGATTGGAGGGTATGGGGAAGAACGTGGGGGCTGGGGGTAGAGGTGGGAACTGAGCCAATCTTCGGAGGAGGTGTGTTAGAAAAGAAAAGTAGGGTAGAGGCAGGTGTGGGCTTAAGGAAGAACTTCAGATTTTTGCTCTTTAAGACAGGAGATACTGCTGCATGCTTGTGTGGTGACAGGAATGAGCCAGGAGAGAATAAGCATGAGATGAAACCAAAGAGACTCTGAAAGCCCTGCTCCCCACCGCTCTGCCTCCAGGACCAGATGCGGGGGCCCCACAAAAGCCCCATACCTTAGCTCTCAACCTTTTGTGGAATAAGGGGCTCTCTGCCAAGCAGCGTGGACCCAAGAGCCTCACCAGGACCCTCTCCTCTCTGGATCGGCTTGTGGAGCTCGGCATCTGTTCCTCCCAGCGCCTGTAACCGCAGGGGTTGCAAGGCCTGGCGGTCACGGCTGTGCCTCCCCTATGTGGTCAGCTGGCTCTGTCTTGCTCTGTGCGCTCCCCGGCTTGGTGGAGATGATAAGACAGAGAGACCATTTGATAGTTGAATGATGGGAACCACCTCCTTCCTCCACAGAGCGGTCACTATGCCCCGTGGACTTGACTTACCTGCAGTGTGATCTCACACGCTCCCAGGGGCCCAATTATTCCCATTTGTGAGACAAAAAAAAAAAAAAAAAAAGGCGAGGCCTAAGGAGATCAAACAATGTGCCCAAGGCCGTGCGGCTGGGACACGGAAGAACCAAGGCTGGAACGCTGGCGGCCCATCTCTTACCAGTGGTACGTGACAGCTGAAGGAGCCCACTCTGGGTGCTGGAAGAGCCGGTGGAGGGTCACCAACACATCGGAAGGGATGCCCCGGTTTGGACCATTGGATGCTTCACTTTGATCATGAACTTGACCGGACTTAGAATTGCCCGGGACAGTCGCTTCTAGGTTCCAGTAGGAATTGAGAGGTTAAGACCCATCCTGGAAGTGGGAACCGTCATCATCTCACGGGCCGAGGTCTACACTGAATAAAATGGAGAAAGAGAGCCACGCACCAGCATTCACCTCCTGCTTCCCCGTCTGCAGACACAGTGTGAGTAGCTGCCCCCACAGCTGAAGTGTCCCCGATACAGAGGACCGTACCCATAAACTGTGAGCTGGAACAAACGCTTCTTTCTGTGATTTTTTTTGTCGGGTTGAGTTTTTTGTTTTGTTTATTTGTTTGTTGCCACAGCAGAAAGAACAGCGCGCCTTGCAGACTGGAAGTTTGAGTGAAACGTAGACACTGAAGAAGGTGTCGAGATGAAACCGTGAGGGAACAGACCGGGCTGGGCACCAACAGCGGGACCCAGCCAGGACCGGTTCCCTTTTGCTGTGGAATAGGAATGCAAGGCCTGTTGAAGGCAGACCCAGCTAAGAACTCACACCCTGTTCTCTAGGCAACAGAATGGCCTTGCCGGAGCACAGTGGTAACTAACTACTCAGTCTGCCAGGCCCCAGTCGAAACGGCTATGCTCTGGATTTGGTTACAGGGCTACAGTGTCAACCAGAGTCAGCAGCATTCCGAAGCCCAACACAGCCCATCACCCCGCAGCTGGCTGGGGTCTGTCCAAGTCTACCAGGATCCAAGTTCACTCCAGAACAGCAGTGGCCGGGGACCAAAGCCCAGAGGGGGTTGGATGGTGTCAGAGGAGGGAGCAGAGGCCAAGTTCTGTGTTTCTGCAGACAAAGGAAGAAAGCAGGCTAGGAGATGGGGGCAGCATGTGACACCTGGGCCACGGGCCTGGGCAGCAGCCGCTGTAACGGCCAGGATAATGGCTCCCTTTGTCTTGCCTGTAAATTCTCCGGAAAAGAAAGGATTCCAGGGCCCGCTTCTCTTGCTTGCACAATGCTGGCTGCCCGGGGCCCCACTGTGAGGGCTGCCATGGCATTTGGGGAGCATTGGGGCCCCTCCACTGTCTTGTCCCTTCGAGGCATGCAGAATCGGGAAGTCAGCGGGATGAGCCAGACTGTCTGCAGCGAGTTAAGAGATGGGGCCGAGGTCCCACAGGGAACGTGGTGTGTGTCCTGAAAGAAATCAAAGACCTCCAAGCTCAGAACTGGGGTCTCCGGCGTCTCCCGGCGTCTGCTTGCCTCCATGCCTGCCTTCTGCATACCATTTCCTCGCACGCACTAGCCAGACAGGGCTCCAAACACCAGCTTTGGAGCCTGAGGAGGCCGGCGCTGCCTCTCACAGTCACAAGTTATCTAATGTTGATGAGCCTCAGTTTCTCCGTCTTCGAATGGGCGTCCCAGCACTTGCTTTCTGAGATTTCCAGTGGGAACAGTGAAGGAAAATGTCTGCAGTATGTGCTAGAGCCTCCAGAACAGAGGGTGGACAGAGTAACCAGCTCTCCAGCCTGGGCTCCAATTCCTAGAAAAACAAGGAGCTAGCTCCCTGTGCTCCATTCCCAACGGAGGACAAAACCGCCTCTTATACCCTCGCGGCGTACAGTGGGCTGTGCAGAGGGACAGACGTGTCAAACATCTGCTACGTGCTGGTGATACCAAAAGCCACTCAGAGTAATTCAGTGTCTTGTCCAAGGCCACACGGCGGATGTGACCAGAATTTATATTTGAGTCTGTCCAGTTCTCTGCACTATGTGTGGGAACGGCCTCCCTGGATCCGTTAGTGTTTCCTCTTCTCTGGGGAAGAAGTCCCTAGACCTCAGGGGACAAGACTTGGTGTTCTCCACACAATCCTAGCCCGTCTGTCTGTTCTCACCAGGCTCCACTTTGTCCTTATTTCCCTTAAAAAAAATACCCTTCATATGCAACATCCCCCCTACCCACCTCCTACCCCCATCCTACCCCAACCCCCGCTGTCCCCTGACCGGTGCAGGAGAGCATCCTATTGCTGCTAAAGGCTCACGTGTTAAGAGCTTGCTTGCCCTCAGGTGGGCTTTGGAAAAAATGGCTGACTCATGAGGACTCTGCATCATCAATGGATTAATCCGATGATGGATTGCAATTTGATAATGTTACTGGAAGATGATGAAAATTTGTGGAGGTGGGACCTGCTTGGAGGATGTAAGCCATTGGGGATGTGTCCTTTGACATATCTTGTGCCCAGCTCATCCCTCCACCCTTCCACCCCTCCACCCCTCCACCCCTCCCCTGCCACACAATCCAACCGCCATAATGTTCCGTCTCACTACAGGCCTAAAAGCAATGGAGCCAGCCAGCCATGGAGAAGCCCTCAAGACTGTGAGCTAAAATCAGTCTTCCCCCTTCAAGCTGCTTGCCTCGGGGATTTTGTCACTGAGATAAAGTGACTAGCACACCTGTTCTATCCAGGGTTCCTTGGTTAAGCTGGTAAACCCTAAGATGCTGGGGTACCGGGACCACTGACATTCTGCTGGTAACTCTTGCGCTCACCATATTCAGCCCCTAAGAATGACATACAGCTCATGCTCTGGGAAACATTGGGAAGAGTCCTTGCAGATCTACACTCCAGATAGCAGAACTCTTTCCAACCAGTTTAAGCAACTCGAGCTTACTGTATGCTTGGTGGCTCACAGAATCATCCACAGACCTGAAGAGTCAGACCTAGAAGCAACAGCATGGATAATTCACAAACCACCCCATCAAGTACACATCCGCCACTGCCATGTTACTGATGCTGGCATGGGACTTTGTTTCTGGAACCTGTGTTCATGGGAACGTGAGCCTCCCACAATGAGTACTTTCTTCACTACCCAAGTCTCTGTCAACTAAGCCTCCCTGGTGCGTTCAGGAGTCAAGGGGGTTAATACACAAGGAATCAGTCCTCTAAATGGTCCAGGGACATTTGCCTCCTGGAATCCTGTCCTTGTACAGGCTCCTCCTACACTGACGCATGCAGTCATTCAGACGTTGTGGAATTGACATCATGTCACTTCCATGACCCCATCATGAAAGACATTGCAGCTTCCACCTTTGTCTCTTTCTCTAGGGGAAACCTGCCACACCAGAAGAACCTTTAGTAAGGAAATATCAGACCTGAGTTCTTCCATCAACTGCGGCACCTTGGGTTCTTATATCTCTGTCCCTAAGGGCAGCAATAGCATCAAAAGCATGGATAGTTGGGGCTGGAGAGATGGCTCGGTGGTTAAGAGCATGGACTGCTCTTCCAAAGGACCCAGGTTCAATGCCCAGCACCCACATGGCAGCTCACAATCATCTACCATTCCAGCGCCAGGGGATCCAGTACCGTCTTCCCACCTTCCCACAGGCACTGCCTCAATTTAGGACATAGACATACATGCAAGCAAAATGCCCCACACATAAAATAGTGCATTTGGTAGTGGTGTTTCATCACAGCAATGGAAGACAAACTAGGACAGAGGGCAGCAGCTACCTAACACAGCACACATCGAGACTTTGAAAAAGAAGTCTGGTCTATATTTACCTGGTCTTTAGTCAGGGGGCACTTTGAACTCTGTCAAGCTCATGGTTAGCATTCTTTAAGAGTATCGTTATTTTTATCCTCACTTCCTCTGTGCCAGATGTCAGAAGTTGTCACCTCAGCAATCTTGGGGAGTCTGGGAAATGAGAAAAAAAAAGTGATGATTCCATTTCATCCTCCAGCACCCCTCTGACTGGGTGCATTAGCACCCCCATTTCACATATGATGAGAGGTTGAGTCACTTTTCTTTTTCATTTCCCAGGCTATCAGACTCCCCACCCAGTGCAGGCTGGATACTGCTGAGGGAGGTTCCTTGATTCATGGGTTGTCACTTCCAGACTACATGAAGCTGGCTTGTGTGAACTGGAAGACTGAACAGAGGCAGGAAGAGAGAGAAGCCAGGAGCTGGGATGAATCCAGCAGGGCCAAGAAGCTTTTGATGGCAGCTTTCCTCTTTCCTCACTGTCACCCCTTTGGGGCAGAGATGTTGCAAGAAGCCAAGCTAGGTCAGGTGATGGGAAGAATTCCAAGTTCACAATCCCTTGTCAGGGTGTTTGCTTGTCATTTGTATTTTCCTGGATGAAGATGCGATTTCTGGATGCTATCAGTTTCCTTCAAAGAAGTCCCTAGGGTTCCCGCTTAGCTGGACTATAGAGACTCGACCTGTTTCTTTACTGCTTTAAGCTATCATCACCAGCTCTAGTTTGGGGACTCGTCAGGTCCTCATCCAGCACTAATGCTATAGTAGAATGCAGTATAACTTTACCCGTGTGTGTGTGTGTGTGTGTGTGTGTGTGTGTGTGTGTGTGCCGTGTGCATGCACACACATGTATATAGAGGACAGAGGTGGATATCAAGTATCTTTTTCAATTGCTTCCATGAGTTTTTGAAGCAAGGTCTTTCCTTGAACCTGGAGCTCACCAAGTTGCTGTGGATGTCACTCTGTATGCTGTGAATGTGTTGCTGTGACTGACTGATAAATAAAAACACTAATTGGCCAGTCGCCAGGCAGGAAGTACAGTGTAGGTGGGATAAAGAGAGAGGAGAATTCTGGGAAGTGGAAGGCTGAGTCAGGAGACGCTGCCAGCCGCCACCACCATGAGAAGCAAGATGTAAAGTACCGGTAAGCCACAAGCCATGTGGCAACTTGTAGATTAATAGAAATGGGTTAATCTAAGATATAAGAACTAGATAGCAAGAAGCCTGCCACATCCATACAATTTATAAGTAAAATAAGTCTCTGTGTGTTTACTTGGGTCTGAGCAGCTGCAAGAGCCGGGTGGACACAGGAAAACTTCAACTACACCAAGTTGTCTAGGCCGGCTGGTCAGAGAGCTCCGGGGCTGTGCCTGCCTCCACTTCCCAAGTGCTGGGATTACAGGAGCACACCGCCATGCTTGCCTTTTTATGTGGGCGCTGGGGATCTGAATTTGGACCCTCATGTTTGTAGGACCCTCATCTTCTCCAGGTGAGCCATCCCCCCAGCCCTTTCATGAACAGGTACTGAAGAACCTTTCACTGAAAGATTTTGCTTGCGGGTTGCTATGCAGGATAGCAAAAGAGTAAAAAATAAACAGAGGACAGGGTTTTAGGAACTTAGAGCATAAAGTCTGAGGAGAAGTAATGGATAGACTCACCTAGGCCCAAATTCTGATAAAATTATGTCACTGACAAAACCAGGGGCAAATGATACAACTTCCCGGAGTCGCAGTTGGTTTAGTCATCTGAATAATAAAACCATATTTGGGGAGAGTTATTTGGCTACCATCATCAAAATCTAAAGTGCAGGCACCTTAGCCGGGCGGTGGTGGCGCACGCCTTTAATCCCAGCACTCGGGAGGCAGAGCCAGGTGGATCTCTGTGAGTTCGAGGCCAGCCTGGGCTACCAAGTGAGTCCCAGGAAAGGCGCAAAGCTACACAGAGAAACCCTGTCTCGAAAAACAAACAAACAAAAAAAAAAAAAATAAAGTGCAGGCACCTTTCTACTACAGAGATACTCCCCTGGAGAAATACCGTCAGGAATGCTCCAACTTCAAAGCTCGGGGAGGGCCCTGATAACACTGTTTATATTCCACAATGTGTGAGTATTAGCCCACCATGAAACGTGGAGTGCATCAAGGCAGAGACTTGCTTGCATCTGCCAAAATGAATGAAGTTGAGTCAAGTCAAGTGTCCCAACAGCTCTCCAACATCCCACCTGCTGTCTTACCTTTACCTGAGTTATTTCATTGCCTCTGGTCCCCACACCTGCCTTGGAACCAGATTCAGGGAGGAGCCAGTGACCTATGGGATCACAGAGGGTTCCGTGCCATGAGACAGACTGCTTTCCGCACCTTTTAAAATCCGTTCCCTTTACAGAAGAGGGCCTCCACGGGCAGTAGAACCTAGCTCAGGCCTCTTCTCTCTACCACAGGCTCCTGCACCTTCTCTCCCCGCAGGGGTGTCCTGACTCCACTTCCCCTCATCAGTCTCTCTCTCTCTCTCTCTCTCTCTCTCTCTCTCTCTCTCTCTCTCTCTCCATTGCAGCAGCCCTCACCAAGGTTCCTCCCTCTGTCTCTTTTCTCGCAATCAGTTCTCCTGACTGATGCCCGAACAATCTCCCACAATCTCCCGAGGTCTGACCTTAACTCCTGGTAGCCGCAGAGGAGAGTAACAATAACAAAGCCAAAGCGCTCACACTGAACCCAACCCCTTATGCGCTGCTAATCCTCTCAGAGAAGAGTCTGCTCCAGCTGCCTCTGCTCAGACTGTTTGATCTCCGCCAGGGATGTCCTCCCTTCCCCCCATCCCCACCTCCACCCCCACCCCCCAACCCTACACCCACCCCCCACCATGTCTACTCTGGGACTCTTTCCCTCCAACCCTGCTTGTTCTCTCGCTGGCCACCTTTGGGAAGCCTCCCCTGTCACACACACGGTCTCTCCTCAGAAGTCTTCCCACCTGGCTGCCTCAAAATCCCACTATTCCCAGAACCGATCTCCACCACTGCGGGGTGTAGGGGGGAGCAGTCATTGCTACAACTGATCTCAAACCTCCCTCCAGTCCCCCTGAGACCTGGCATTTCATAGACAGCAGATGCTCAATAATGACTTGAAAAATGATTAATGAGTACGGTGCAGCGATGGATTATTACAGGAATAATTTCTAAGTAAATGAATGAATCGCCCGAATTCATGAAGGAATGATTAAATCTGACCTTGGAGTCTCTGGTCATTGGTAACCTTCTTGCATGCAGATAATCAAAGGCCCAATGTGCAAAGCTCTTCTTGCAAGTAAAAACAGTCCAAGTACAAGCTAAGGATGTCAACGCCTCAGGGTTCCACAAAGACAACCCAGCAGAGAAACACAGGATATGAGCCACGGAAGAGGGACTCGAGATCCACAAAATATACTCCACTTCCCTCATTAAAAAATTCCACCCATGGAGCATGGTGGTGCATGCCTTTAATCCCAGTACCTGGGAGGCAGAGGTAGGTGGACCTCTGTGAGTTCCAGGTCAGCCTGGTCTACAGAATGAGTTCCAGGACAACCAAGGCTCTGTAGAGAGACCCTGTCTCAACAAACAAAATTTAATTTGTGTTAATTAAAAAATAAATAAAAAATACAATTCAAAGATGAGATGTAAGTCCGTTCCCTTGGCAAATGTATAAGCTTGGTTGGCAAAAGAGGGGGAACAGATAGGCTTGAGTATTTGGTGTGGAGCCGTTACATATCTAACATTAGGAGAGTCATCTGAAAATGCACGCTGAGGTTGTTAATTTTCAAGTACATACACCCTTTGAGCCAGCAATGTTGCCTTAACCCTAAAGAAATATTTGAAGCCGGGCTGTGGTGATGCACACCTTTAATCTCAGTACTCGGGAGGCAGAGGCAGGCGGATCTCTGTGAGTTCAAGGCCAGCCTGGGCTACAAAGTGAGTTCCAGGAAAGGTGCAAAGCTACACAGAGAAACCCTGTCTAAAAAAAAAAAAAAGAAAGAAAAAGAAAAAGAAAAAGAAATATTTGGCAAAAAGACAAATCAAATGCAAGAGTCTTTAGCTCAACACTGTACAAATGAAAAATGGTAAATAATATGAAAGTCTATCTGCAAGAGTCTAGTTAAATAAATTGTGCTTCATCCACACAATGAAACAATTGAATTCTGCACAGCTGTTTAGAGAAAACAAGGCCAGGCCTTCTGTGTAGACGGGACACAATACTCCCTCATCATTAGGTAGCAAAAGTGGATGAAAGAATCCATCCCTTTAATAGCTGTACCTAACATCTATCTATGACTACAATAATCATGGGAACCCACAAGCCAAACTCCAATGGTTGTGAGAAGAATTGTTGTTTTAAATTTTGTATGTTTAAAGAAAAAGAGCCAGGCCGGGCGGTGGTGGCGCACGCCTTTAGTCCCAGCACTCGGGAGGCAGAGCCAGGCAGATCTCTGTGAGTTTGAGGCCAGCCTGGGTTACAGAGTGAGTTCCAGGAAAGGCGCAAAAGCTACACAGAGAAACCCTATCTCAAAAAACCAAAAGAAAAAGAAAAAGATCCAGTGAAATGGAGGGCACTTTTCACTCACCTGGACAACCTGAATTCCAACCCTTGGGCCACATGACAAAAGGTGAGAACAAACCTCCAAAGGCTGTCTTCTGACCTCCACACCCACACCATGGCACACATATGTGGGTGCCTACTCACACATTATAAATGAACAAATCTAATTAAAAAAATTTAAAACAAAGCCAGGCGGTGATGGTGCATGCCTTGAATCCCAGCACTCGGGAGGCAGGGACAGATGGATCTCTCTGTGAGTTCGAGGCCAGCTTGATCTACAGATCAAGTTTCAGGACAGGCTCCAAAGCTACGCAGAGAAACCCTATCTTGAAAAAAACAAACAAACAAACAAAACTTTTAAAAATAATTTTTGTATATTTTTGTAATTAAAAGAATCTCTGTGTTTATGACCAGCAAAATATATTACTTTCAGCAACAACCATTCAGCAGGAATGGGGGCGGGGGCGGCGGGGATTGTCACCATGGTAAAACTCAAAGGGTCCCATTCACCCTGCCCTGTTTTCCCCTCTCCAGTCAGACTCCACCCAAAGACCCAGTCCCTGGGAAAAGGCTGCCTCATTCCATTTTCTGCAACAAGAGAAACAATGGTGCTCTCTGCAGCCACGTCAAGATCGACCTCCAGAATAAAGCTCAGGGTCACTTGAGTCCCAGCCCAAGCAAAGCCAGTGCGTGAAGGTCCCGTAGATCGGGGACATCTTCACAAAGTAGACCTTGAGGATTGAGTCCCCTCTTTCGGATTTGGCCAGTTCCGTTCCAAGGTCCCATTCCTGTGGCTACTGCTCTGGCCATTCACAGGGCTTCCTCTACAGTAAGAAAGAAGAGGGCTTAGACAGAGTACAGAATCAGTGAGGACAGGAGGGAGGGGCCAAGGAGCCTGAGGGACAGTAGGCAGTGTGGGAAAGTAATTCCTGCTGTGTGTCAGATATGGAATCCGTGGCCCTGGAGCTCCTAGCTCTGGGCAAGAACCTAACCTCCATGATCACTGGGTTGCTGTTCTGTGAAATATGATGGAAACTTGCCTGTTTCTTAGAGTTGCTGAGCAACAAATGAGTGACACAGGTCAAATACTCAGTACCTGGCCAGATACTCAGTTCTCAGCAAATGGCCACTGCTGTATTATTCTCTGTGCAGTTACAGTAAAGTTTGTAGATGATAGTCCATTCAACGAGGAGGGTGGCTGGATACCACCAAGACTTTCTTCAACAGCAAGAAGAGCACTGACGACAGCTGATTAGAATGTCTAAAAAGATGAACTAGACTAACAGAGGTTAGAGAATGTAAGAAAAGTAAGAGAACATAAGAAAAGTAACTATTACCCAATGGGGTATGCTCAAAATTAGATTGTGCTAGAGAAAGTTAGATAGTGAGATCTCGCTGGCTTTGTCATCTCAGCCATTGACATAGTACTCATGGCATGAAGGCATTCAGTAAACAGTGATCGGTTAATACTGAATGAAAGAATGAACTCTGTGGGCTATGTGATTAGATGGGGTAATTAAATCTAGAAGAAGGAGCTGTGTTTGATAAAGAAATGTTTAGCTCAGAGACACGGCTACCTTGCATCAAAAACCCCAGCAGGGAAAACAGTCAAGCTTTGGATTGAGCAAGCCCAATTCCAGGGTCTAGTCACTTAACCTTGATAGCTTGCTCTACTGTTAACTAAGTAGGTGGGGCCCCATTCATACTAACAACTCACGTCCACTGTTGTAGAGTGTTAGGCCTGACAGGACCTTGATAGGCATCAAATGAAACTGAGCCTGGGGAAGGCAGGGCCAAGTTGACAATGAGAAAGTGTCCCAACCCGGATCTCCTGATGGGCCGGTGGGCCTTGGTGGAAGTGGGGACTTGGGCTATAGGTGGTCATTCACCCAGGTTCCCATCAAGTGGACAGTGAAAGGGGGGTGAATGGGAAGACATTGACTACCAACCTTCTGCTCTGTCCACAGAGAAGACTTGGGCCAAGACTCTGGACCATCTTGCCCTCCCTAGGAACTCAATGAGTCTGAGTCTTGTCAGCCTGAACCAGGTGCCCGTGGAATCTCACGAGGACTCAGACTTTGTCTGGGTGATACACTGCTTGTTCTAGCGCAGGGCATGGGCACTCCAGTTCATGGGCTCTCGTGATGCGGAGAACTGTGGAGCATGTGACCAGATCTTAACACAGCAAAATATTCATCGCACCAGTTACAGCGCAGGGAGACGGCTCTGCAGAAGTCCAGATGGTGCTTTTCTGAGCAGGGAGGGGACCCTGATGAGCTGTCCTCATCATCCTTGTATTTTACAACACGGTGTGTGGACCAACAACTTTCCTGCTGTCCTTTCCTTCCTGATTCAACTCTAACACTGCAAAGTTGTGACTCTGGGTCACCGACCGCAGCTAGAGGGATCTGGGTACAGTAATCATTCGCCTCGCTGAACTCTCTAGAAACAACAATGGTCTCCATGGTGTCCAAACAGTCCTTGAGCCAACAGGCAGCTATCTGTACGTGGACTTAATGATCAGGGAAACACTTTGCAAGGGAAATTGTCACAGTCGAGCTTTTGTGGGTCACTTACGATCGCCTAGCGATTTTCCACTCCACCGAGAGGTGGTGCGGCCCTGACGGGTAGACTCGAGCCACAGCTTTCAACTCAGTTCAGAACATGGGAGGGCTGAAACGGATCCAGGGCACAAATGGTTTGTTGACATACTTTCAGACATTTGATATATCTGGCCTCAACACACAAAAATGCATTGGCAGAGAGGTCAGATGCTCGGGTGTTCCTGATTTAAAAAAAAAAAAAAGCTTTTGAACAGCTACTGTCCTGAGAGCTGAGAACCAGAGAGAGAACGTGACATAGTGTCACACAGCTGACATCAGAGCTGATCAAAGAGTCAGCAGAAGCCACACACCAGGGGTCAGTGGAAATGGACACAGCTTATTTACGGGTGGCTGGAAATTCATCATCAGAATTGTTTTCCTTTTTTCCACACAATTTCATAGTCTTACACAGGTGTAAGTAGCCAAGCAGCATCCCCATTCTCTGTGAGTGAACTGTTTGCTATACTCAGTTAACAAACCGGCACTAAATCCCTCCCGAGTATCATCCGTGTGCTGTTAGGAATACATGTATAATATATGATTTATTAAATATACACGTACGTAATGTGATATACATAGTAAATACACGCTTCTATCCATAAACTCCATTTATTTCTTCACTTCTAAGTATATGATCAACTCAGACTGCTTTGAATTGTCTCTCTTCATTCAACTTTGTATCTTGGTTTTTCCTCCATGCTGATCTCTCTGGAACCTCGGCACTCTGTCGGTGGCCGCATACTCTTTGACTGGATGAATGTATTGACGTGTATTTAGACACCTGACCGTCTGTGGAACTTCAGACTGTTTCTCGTGTTCTCCTATTGAAGTCACGGCTTCGGTGAAGTTGCTTGTGTATAAAACGCTAGGACGTGAGTGAGTGCTTCTGGAGAAGAGGTATCTAGAAGTGAGAATGTGAGGTCACTTGTCTGGGGAGGGTTTCACTTCAGTCGCAAGTTTACCTTAATGTCCAAAGTTCCACTCCTGAGCTTTGAGGGCCGGCAGGAGCCATGCATTTGTATTTACATGCTACTTGGAATCATCATATCAACCTGTGAGAACAAAACATGTTCCTCATTTCATAAAAACAACAACAACCTGGGGCTGGAGAGATGGCTCAGTGGTTAAGAGCACTGGCTGTTCTTCCACAGGACCTGGGTTCAATTCCCAACACCCACATGGCGGCTCACAACTGTCTGTAACTCCAGTTCCAGGGAATCCAATACCCTCATGCAGTCAAAACAACAATGCATATTTAAAAAAAAAAAAAAAAAAAAGGTGGGTCTTCCCATTTGAAAAAAACAACAACCTACCAAACTAGGAACAGAGGGAATTATTTCAACTTCATAAAAAGTATATATATATATACATACACATATAATGTCATAGTTAATGGTGACAGACTGAACACTTTCTCTTTGATATTTGAGAATAAGACCAAAAAAAGTATGATTTCAACATCTTATTCAACTTAGCACCAGAAGGTCTAGCTAGTACAGTAAGGTAAGAAAAAAACAAAAACAGGTATATGTATTAGAAGAAAGAAATAGGACTGTTTCTGGCTGGACATGATGTGTTTATCTGTGTAGACAATATCAAAGAATCTATAAAGCATAATGAAGAACAAAAATGGCTAGGACTCAGAAGTAAGCTAAAGAAGTTTGCAGAGTGTAGAACATAAAATAACTGAATGCATTTCTCCGTCATTCTAAGAATGTACATGGGGAAATGGAAGTTAACAGGAAAATGCCATTTATAATCACCCGAAGAAAATGCAGTCGTTTATATGTATTTAAAAACATACATAACAAAGTAAACAGAGTCTGGAGAGATGGCTCAACCATTAAGAGCCCTGGCTGCTCCTCAAGAGGACCCAGCATCAACGCAGTGGCCCACAAACATCTGTAATTCCAGTTCCAGGGTATCGGACACCCTTTTCTGGCTTCTGTGGGCACCAGGCACGCAAGTGGTGCACAGACATGCATGCAGACAAAACATCACATACATAAAATAAAATAAATCTTTATTGCTGCTGTTGTTTTGAGACAGGGTTTCTCTGTGCAGCTCTGGCTGTCCTGAAATTTGCTCTGTAGATCAGGATGGCCTTGAACTCAAAAATCCACCTGCATCTGCCTTCTGAGTACTGAGGTTAAAGGCGTACACTGCCATCCAGTTTATACAAATAAATCTTTTTTGTTTTTTGTTGTTGTTGTTCTGTTTTTCAAGACAGGGTATTTCTATATAGCCCTGGCTGTCCTAGAACTCACTCTGTAGATCATGCTGTCTTTGGACTCACAGAGATCCACCTGCCTTTGCTTCCCAAGTGCTAGCATTAAAGGTATCCACCACCATCTGGCATAAAATACCTTTTTTTAAAATTTAAGATATATATAAATAGTATTCTATGCTGAAAATAATAAATGGATACAACTTTTTGTTACTGATTTGCCTACCACACATATGAGTGCAAACCACAGATATAATACTGTATTTTAGAACCTAAAAGTGCATACAATGTGCTATACATGGCTATTGTACAATATGACACAAAGCTGTTCAAATCACCTATCTATATGTTCATTCTAATAGTCTATGTGAGCATCTATGGATTTTACAATCTCTGTGGAGTTTGTGGAACTAGGTCCCCAAGACACAAAGGGACAACTGTGTATAACATGATATTTTAAATTTTTTCTGAAATTTATTTAATCTTTATTTTATGCTTGTGTGTGTTTTGTGTGTGTATATGTATGTGTATCACATGTGTACCACATGTGTGCAGTGTCCAAGGAGGCCAGAAGAGGGCATCTGATTTCATTGAAACTAGAGTTACAGACAGTTGTCAGCCACCATGTAGGTGTTAGGAATCAAACCCTGGCCCTGTAGAAGAACAATCAGTGCTCTTTACTGAGCCATTTTTCCAACCCTTTATAATATGACTTTTTTTTTTTTTTTTTTTCTCGAGACAGGGTTTCTCTGTGTAGTTTTGCGCCTTTCCTGGGACTCACTTGGTAGCCCAGGTTGGCCTCGAACTCACAGAGATCCACCTGGCTCTGCCTCCCGAGTGCTGGGATTAAAGGTGTGCGCCACCACCACCACCACCACCACCACCACCACCACCACCACCACCCGGCTATAATATGACTTTTATGTCTCTTATTCCTATCCCATCTCCCCTTACTAGAATAAAAGCAGGTAGTTCATTTCCTGAGGTGTCAATGTATTCCCAATGTCTAGAATAGTACACATCATTGGTAACTACTGGTTGAATTTACCGTTGAATAAAGTCTGGAGCAATTAACAAGTCGGATCTCATTTTCTTTGGTCTTCACAGAAAGTTTTGAAAAGCCTGCCAAAAGATAGCATGCCATCCATTTTACAGGTAAAGCAACAGAGTACAAGAGGCTCAGGGTCTCCTTTCATTTATTTAAAACAGTGTTGTTCATGTATTTAGCAAACATTTATTGAATAGGTGTCATGGGTGGCAAACTAAGCTTAGGGAAAGAGCTGTTTACATCTGTGCCTGAGTGTCTCTGCTCTTAAACACATGACCTCCTTCTGAGATGCAGCAAAAGCACACATACCCCAGTTACAAAGCAGTGTGTGTGAGAGAGATCTTGAACTTCCTAAGGGCAGAGGCTGTGGAGTCTGGCCCAGCCTCCTCCGCCGTTCCCGCCCTCAGTTTTGACACTTGTAAGGTAGCACTGGCAAAAAATAAAAAAATAACCACTTCACGGAATTGTCACAGGCTCTTGACGCAACGCACGGGAAGCATTGTTCTCTGTCAACGTGTGTTCTGCCGTCCTTCCCAGCCAAGGGGCTCTATCCGATCTGGGTCCTGTAATCTGCATGACAATGCCAATGGGCTTATTCTTTTCATTTCCCAATATAAAGATGTATCGGATAAGCTTTTTCAAGCCCAAGATTGTACCGCGCCCTCTCACCACGGTGCCTCTCAGCAGGCGGAGTGCCCAGTGCGACCCCAGGTCAGGAGGGGCTCTGCTCCGGCCTGCTTCCCGTAGCATCTGTCCCCAGCAAGGACGAGCGGAGGAGGTCCAGCTGCAAGGCTGAAGTGGAAAGTCGTAGAGGTGGAAGCAAAGGGCTCTGCTTCCAATAGCTGCAGCTGTCTAGCGGCTGAGCTATTTTTAAACCCCTTTTCAGACCCCTCCGCCGCCGCCGCCACCCCCGTGCTCGCAATGGATCTATTTTCTTAACTGCCAAGAGATAATGCTTAAAAATGGATAGCTTGAAAATATTCCGCGGCGCTCGTAAAAAAAAAAAAAAAAATGACCGAAATAGATAGCATATATAAGACGGCCTTTGTGTGGAGCAGCAGAGGACAGTGTGGCGAAGTCTCTCAGACCCCAGGGCAGCGCAGCCGCTGGATCCGTGGCTGACAAGCGTGGCTTTGTGTCTTGATGTGTGCTGTGCCCAGAAAAGGCAAGAAAACCAGTCATTGTGGAGGACATCAGAGACCTGCCATTTAAAGTGGCCATCCATCCCGGGCAAACAGGAGACCCCAAAATAACTTCCAAAGAAGGGCCCTTGACTTGGACACTGCCTTATCTAGGGAGCCTGTCCAAACCGTCTCACTTGAACATGTCTTTGTCCCTTCCCTGAACTCTGGAACGTTTTCTGCCCCACTGGGTAGAACCGCTGCTCAAGCAGTCGTGTGTTACAGATGGAGGAATCATCCTCACTTCCCACTACCAGTCAACTCCTACCAGTTTTATCTTCTAAATCTAATTATTTTTCAAGTCTTAGCCTCTTTGCATCTTCCTCCCCATGCCCCAGCCGCTGCCCTGATTCAGCAGTGCTTGCAAACAAAAACAAGAACAAAAAAACCCTCTGGGTTTTTGCAAGAGCATCCAATCTAACCTTTTCGTGTGTTCATGTAGGGTGGGCTGGAGGGTTGAGGGTGTGTATCTTTGTGTATGTGCAGTGCACATGTACATGGGGTGCATGTATCTCTAGGTGTGCCTGCGTGTGGAGATCAGAGGACAGCTTCAGATGCCGTTCCTCAGGGACCATCCACCCTGTTTATTTATTTGGACAAGGTCCACCACTGGCCTGGAACTCGCAAAGTAAGCTAAATGGTCTGTCCTGCCACCCAGGGGTCTCTGCCTTCTCAGAGCTGGGACAAGTGCCAGCCACCATGCCCAGCTTTGCGTGTGTGTGTGTGTGTGTGTGTGTGTGTGTGTGTGTGTGTGTGTGAATTCTAAGGATTGAACTCAAGTCTTTGTGCCTTTAAGGCAAGCACTTTTCTGACAGCTATACCCCACCCCAACCCTCCAATCTAATCTTGCTGTACCTGTTTAGTTGATGTTGTTGTTGCTGTTGTTGTTGTTGCTATTGTTGTTGCTGTGGTTGTTTTTGTTGTTGCTGTTGCTATTGTTGTTGCTGCTGTTGTTTTAACCTCCTTCACCATTTGATGTAGGGATTCTTTAGAAATTAAATGTCATGTCAGCTCCTGCTTAGACTTTTTTGATGTTACTCAGCTGCCCTCAGGAAACCGGTGAAGCCCTTCCGTGTGGTACACGAAGAGCCCATCCCATCACCTGACCCCACATCTTCTCCAGCCTCAGCCCTTCTTTAACCCACCCCTCTCTCTACTCTAGCAGCATCGAGCCACTCATAATTTCTCCCCGATGTTATTATTTCTCCCAGGCTTTATTTATGCCGGCTACCCTGTTCGGAATTCCTATCACCTCTATTTCTGTGCCTATTTTACATTGCATTCATTCAATTATTGGGGCGACACCGTATACAAGCGATGATCAGAAAACAATTTGCCAGAATTGGTTCTCTCTTTCCACCATACGGGTCCTGGGGATCGGTCTCGGGCCATCAGGCTTGGTGACAAGTGCCTTTGCCTAATGCGCCATCTCAGCAGCCTCGTAACCTCTGTTTTCAAGAGGAAATATTTTAACGACAGATGGAACAAATATAGGAAAATGTATAGGTCCTTGGTAGGCAGCGTGATCCATTTTTACCAAATTGATAGATTCAAGTAACCTCCATATAAATTAAGAGTTAGATTATTACTGACACCCCAGGAGTCTTCTTCCCAGACCCCACCCCAAGAAACAGCAAATAGTCTACTATCATTACAGTTTGGTAAGTTTGCCAAATTTTGAAGGTTAAGTGGAATCACACAGTGCACACCTTTTTATCTTTATTCATTTAGTGTTATTTTGTGAGATTCATCTGTATTGATGCACACTGAGCCAATTCCTTTGATTTTTCTTGTAACACAGTTCACTATACAAATACAGTTTGTTTATCCAACCTAGTGTTAATTTGTGGGTTGACTCTTCTCTTTAAAATGTCACTCGTTTTAAACATGGAGTTTTATTATTCCCTGGCTTGCGTTACTTCTATAAAAGACTTATCATTTCTTTAAACTCAGGGCTTTTAAAGCTCTCAATAATCCCTGTGCAAAGAGACTGAGCTTGACATTACTCAGAAAGCCTCAGCTGCACAGGCCCTGAGTCAGCAGACATAGTCCTAGGTTTCCCACAAAGATACACATCCGTGCTCTGTGCGTCCCGGCAATTCTTTCCTGTCCTTGTCCGTCTTTCCTCTAAATTTGAACTTTTCCTACGGTTCTCCTTCAAGCTTATCAGCCGTCTGACGTCATATCTGCAAATAACACGCATATTCAGTTCTTGATTCAGTTACTAGATTTTCAGTTGGATATTTTCTGTTTGTCTCACTTTTTCTCTCTATAGTCAGTTCTCTGTAAAATTCTTCACTGGGCCATCACTCTCTTGAGGGCTCACTCGATTGTTTAGAAGACTAGGTTTGCTAATCTTCAAGTCCAGGTCACTGGTGGGTCTGTTCCTGGAGTCTGACTCTTTCGAACTGTGCTTTTCTTCCTTGGGAACGTCAACTAAGGTTTTGTTTAAGTCCGTCGTTTCCTTTAAAAGTTGTAGGGAATCTCTATGGTACTATGTCTCTAGAGAGGATTTCCCGTTCTCCGTTAATCTGCTCAGCACTGAGGTGAAGGGGGCTAGAGGCAGTCAGTGTTTCTGGAAGGCCTGCTGGCTGGTCAGTTGCTTTTCCTCCTCATTCACCCATGTTCACTGGCCTCCCTGAAAGTGTGCTCTAAAAGCGGGGGCCTTTCCTTTCATGCAGAACTTGAATCCCCCAGTACGTGAGGACTGTCAGAATTTTCACTTAGCTTCTTAGACTTTCGATGGCCGTCTTCCTGTGGACTTCTCAGACACTTCCTTATTAGTGACAAATGGCTTCAGGGAAATGCGATATAAAATATCTAATCCACAGCCGGGCTGTGGTGGTGCACGCCTTTAATCCCAGCACTCGGTTGGCAGAGGCAGGCGGATCTCTGTGAGCTCAAGGCCAGCCTGGTCTACAAAGCGAGTTCCAGGAAAGGCGAAAAACTATACAGAGAAACCCTGTCTCGAAAAAGCAAAAAAAAAAAAAAAAAAAAAAAAAAAAAAAAAAAAATCTGATTCACTTCTCTGTTTTTCCCTCTTGTTTCCTGTTGGCCTCATAAGTGCTGGTTACCTTAGCTTTTCTCTAATCCCTTAAGAAGCTAGTTTTGTTTTTAGCTAGTGAGTTAAGCTAGTTATTTAGTTTGTGGTCTAGCTTTTCTAGTTATTCTTAATAGGAAAGTCAGTACTTTTATAAGCAATTATGTAAAAGATAGACAGCCATCCCCCTTTATCTGTTTTTTGACTAGCAAGTTTCTATTCGCCCATTAGAATTAGATGCCTCTTCTCCCTTTAATATCATGCAGCTCCATCCTTCTATCTTGGTTCCTCTCCAATCCCAGAACACCTTTGCATACTTCCCACACAGCTGGTAAGTTACTGTTTATAATCACACACACACACACACACACACACACACACACTCACACACACTTGAATATACACACAACCCCTAAACACTCACACGTGTGAACACACACACAAACTAAGCTATGAAGATCTTGGAGCCTGGGACTAGGGTTGTTCATTTCAGGGATTTCATAGCCTGCCACAACACTCTGGCTAAATCAGCACATGCGTTAATGGGAACTCAATTTGCTTCACGTGGCTGCTCAGAAAAGTACAAAGCACCCAGCAAACCCTCAAGAGATGTTTCCATCCTGACCCTAGAAAGTGACTACCGGGATTTGCAAACCCACTGGTACTTCCAGTCTCTTAGGAGTTCTCCCAAAGACCTTAAGAACAAGGCCGCTAAAACTCGGGTGGTGTGCCCTGCACCTGCTGGGACACCACCTTAAGGTGTGACCATGATTCATCTAGTCATGTGTTCTTTCATCTGCAGTCTTTCAGAAGACCAGATCTGAAACACGCCTTCCTGGATTGAGGTGTGTCTACCCTCATGGTGGGACACAGACACTGAGGACCAGTGCAGAGCCTTGATGTGTGACCCTGGGAAAGTTACTAAACCTCCTTGCGTTGGTAAGGAATAACGTTCATAAAGTCGTAAGGCAGGACCGGGGAGCTAGCTCAGTCAGGGAAGTATTTGCCACCCAGATGAGAATCTGAGTTTGATCCCCAGGACCCACGTTTAAAAAGCGGAGGATGGCAGAATGCTTCTGTAATCCCAGTGCCGAGGAAGTAGAAATAGATGGCTGCCTGGAACTCACTGGCTAGCCAATGGACACAGCGAAGTCCAGGCCAGCAAGAGACCCTGCCTCAAGACCATGAAGGGTGACTCCTGAGGAATGATACCTCTAGTTCCCACACACATATGCACACATGTGCACCTACACAAACTCCTGCACCTACACAAACATGAACCCAAATGTACAGACACAAACACACACATAGACTGTCTCACACATGTTAAGTATGCCAAGTTATAAGGTGGTAGTTAGTAACCCTTAGTGTTCTGAGAAGATTGAGTGAGATACAATATACGCAACCTATAAGAGTCCGTGTTGGGACCAGGATGATGTGGTATCGCTGTGATGAATTCATCTTCTTTAGGGAGAAGCAGCTGCACCCTGAGTAGTAGTTCTTAGGAACTACCAAATGGCATGCTGAGCACTACAAGATGAACATCCAACCTTGGGCTGTCAGCTCCTTCAGCTTGAAGAGACGCCTCCAGCTGGAACCCGCAGTCAGAATGACTCACATGTGAGAACTGAACCTTTCCCTTGGTTCCTGAAACCTACAAACCAGAAACCCAGCAGAACCGTGCCTCTCCCACCGCAGACATGGGCCAGACACATCCGAAGAGGAAAAAAAAAAAGGTCCAAGTCATGCTGGTGATCTCTGCCCTGGGTCTGGAGTCTCCTTGCTGGGGACTAAGACAGGGTCTTAGGATGTCTTAGAGACAGATACTGTGAGACTGAGCACTCCTGTGACCTGGTCTTTTAGTGGGGACCCCAGGGACTTGGGGGTGAAGTTCCAAAGGGTTCTCAGGCTCCACAAACTAAACAGACTATAACAAGAATGCAGAGCAGTCAGGGGAAACCTGAAGGATGCAAGGTGTGGCAGACCAGCGTCACCTCAGAACAAGTGCCCTCGCCCAGGTGCATGCTGCAGAGCTGCAGAGGTGCCAGCTGCATGTGGAGTTGGGGAACACCCAACACTGGCAAGCAGCCCTCAGCAAGTATGGAGAGGACCGGGCACACTGAGGTTCCATCCAGAAGCCGAGAGCTAGTTTGAAATCCAGTAACAGGTTCAGAGGTAGAACTGAGCAGCTTGCTGCCATGTCAGTGGATAGGCTATCCCCAAGCGCTTGTCAGGATGCAGATGACCAAGCCCCACCCCCAGGGAGTCTGAGCATGGCCATCTAGATGGACCCTAAAATTCTGTGTTGTTATCCAGGCCTGACAATTCCTTGTAGGAATGTCCTGGACTGCCAAGGATTGATAAGCAGTGAGAAGAAAAACAAAAAAAGACAAAACCAAACACTATGTATTCTTATTTGTCAGGCACACCTGCGTGAGTTTTTAAAAAGGTACCCTCCCGGGAGCAGATTAATTTGATAAGAATATCCATTTCTCCAGTGAAGTCTGAGTCCTGGGGCCCAGAGCAGAGTGGTTTTCAGTCCCTACTGTTCTCTTGGTTTGGGGATCTTGAGGAATCAGAGACACACCACGAGCAGATTGCACCTTTTCATCCCCTTAGTCACTGATAGTGGCCCACACAGGAGCCAGGGAATCTAGTGGGGATGCTGATTTGTAAGGAGGATCCCAGAGGTGAGAGCTCATGTTCCACAGCCAGTTAGTATCGAGCTGTGGTGGCCTCTCTTCTAGTCACTGGTCACATGACCAGTCATGAATTTCCAAAGTCCTCACCATCCCCAGCAGCTTAAGCCAGAAAACAGAGCTGTGTTACTACGTGCCAGAGAGTCACGATCAAAGCCAGACCAGCAGCCCACCACTTGTCAGGGGTTTTGGTAAACACTAGTGGCCTCCAGTGACCACAAGAAGATGACCACTCTCTCTCCCCTTCATGGCCCTTACTATTTGGGAGGAATGTTCTCTAATGAAAGCAACTCCAAGATTACATTCTCCCTTGCACAAACATAATTAGCAGATAGGCACAAACCGCAGCTGCTCCTCCCAGTTTGGAGATGTCCCTCCTGTCCATCTTTTGGCATTTTCCTGTGAGCCTTGCCAGGAAGTTCTGTCCAGACACATAAGGCTTTATTCAGGCAGACTAGAAACAGGAAAAGGACAGCCAGAGTCCAGGAGGCTTAGATGACCGCTTACACATAACTATGTGAAAGCGAGGCCAAGCTACTGATACGGCAGTGGGGCTTCATTCCTCTTTAATAATAATGGAATTAAGTTGCTCGGGGCCATGTAACTCAATCCATTTGGGCTGCTGTCAGGAGTACCGAGGCTAAAAGGCAAATATGCACCGTCCCCAGCTCTAGAGGCTGGGAATCCAAGGTTAGGTCTTAGGTCTTAGTAGATGAGAACACATACCTTCCCAACCCACAGATAGTCTCTCACGCTGTCCTCACATGGCAAAGGGGAGCTCTCTGGAGGGATTTTTGTTTGTTTGGTGATAGCACTGTAGTAGTTATTTTAATCATTATCATAGCAGGAAGCAACCTAAGGGGTGGAGAGATGGCTCTGTGGTTAAGGGTGCTGACTGATCTTTCAGAGGACTGGAGTTTAGTTCCCGCTATGTATTCACAACCATCCACTCCAGGGAATCTGATGCCCTCTTCTGGCCTCTATGGGTACCTACATACACACACACACACACACACACACACACACACACACGCATGCACACATGCATGCACTACATAAATACACACACACTACATAAATAAATATTTTTAAATAATTTATTCAACTTTATTTTATGTGCATTGGTAATAAGGTGTCAGATCTCCTGGAACTGGAGTTACAGACAGTTGCGAGTTGCCATGTGGGTGCTGGGAAATTGAACCCAGATCCTCTGGAAGAGCAGCCAGTGCTCTTAACTGCTGAGCCATCTCTCCAGTCCCAATAATTTTTTTTTTTTTAATGAAGCAACTTAAAGAAGGAAGGATTTATTTTGGCTAACAGATGGAGAGAACATAGTCTACCATGGCAGGAAGTGGGCAACTCTGGCAGCAGGACTATGTGGCAGCTTGTTCACATCTTAGCAGACCACAGAGCAGAGAGAACTTGATCTGGAACCACAGCTGGGCTGTAACCCGTGGGGCCCACCCTCAGCGACTCACTTGCTCCAGCAGGGCCCTACCTCCCTAACGTTCCACCACCTCCTAAAACTGCTCCACCTGCCAGTGGCTAGCCGCACAAACACATGCACTGAGAGGGGGCATTTTATAGTCACACCACAACAGACGCTAACTCCTTCACGAACCCTCTTATTGCCACTTCACACTCAAAGACTTCATTTCCTAATTCCCTACAGTGGGAGCTAGGGTTTTACCATGTGATTTTGGGGGAAGCACAAATATCAAAAGATCTCTAGCAAAATGTTAGATGAGGGTGGTCTGGTCTGAATCATTGCCAAGAGACTTTGATGTTTTCCCGCTGCAGAAGGCACTGGAAACTTCTGGTAGAGCCGTCGAGGCTGGTGAGATGGGTCACTGGGTAAAAGAACTTTCGGCACCATGCCAACAACCTGGTCTCCAGAACTCACATAAGAAAAAGCCGAACACAGTGGCACATATTAGTAATCCTGCCGCTCTCGTGGGGAGACGGGGGCGGAGAAAGGAGAATCACTCCAAAGCTTGTGGTCCAGCGTATCAGTTTTCTTTTGCCGTGATAAAACATCATAGCCAGAAATGACTCATAGAAGAAAGTTTATTTTGGCTTGAGTCCATCATGGTAAGGATAGGCACGGCAGTATGACGCTGAGAGATCACATCTCAACCAGTCACAGAAAGCAGAGAGAGCCGTAAGTGGAGTAAGGCTACACACTCTCAAAGCCCACCCCCCGGTGACATTCTCTCTCCAGTAAGGCTATACTTCCTAAAGGTTCCATGATGTCCCCAGACAGAAGCACCCACTGGGGACCAAATCTTCAAATATATAGCCTCTGAGGGGCAGGTTCTCATTCAAACTGTCAGAAGCAGCTAGCTTGGCGTATGCAGAGGGACAGAAACAAGAGCTCCCTGCCTCAGGCAAGGTGCAAGGAGAGGCCTGAGTTCCAAGAGTTGTCCTCTGACCTTCACATAAACGCCGTGGGGCACACACATCCTCTCTCTCTCTCTCTCTCTCTCTCTCTCTCTCTCTCTCTCTCTCTCTCTCTCTCCCATTTTTGGATCAGCTATAAGCTCTCAGCTATCGCTCTGACTCTACACCTGCCTGCCTGCTGCCGCGCTCCCCGCCACGATGGTCCTGGACTCACCCTCTGAAACTGTAGGCCCCCAATAAACTCTTTCTTCCATACGACGCCTTGGTCATGGTGTCTCTTCACGGCGATGTAACAGTAGCTAAGATAACTCCATACCTGGCTAATTGTCCTTAAAAAGACTATTGGATTGCAGTTCCCACCTCTGTGCCTCTTTACCTACCAAAGGCCAGTAGTATATTCCTTCTCTCCATTTACAACAACCAAAAATAGCTCTAGCTATTGTCAAATATCCCCTTAAGGCAGGGGTGACAGGCAAAGTTGCCTCCAGTTGAGAACCATTCTTATAAAACTGCGCTCTTTTTGTGGGCTCCTTCATTTCTAGTTGGTGAACAAAAGCATTACACATTCTATTTGCCCTACTTTGTTTTCTGTTGTGGGATAAAACACTGGCTAAAAGCAACTTCTGGAGGAAAAGGTTTATTTATCTTAGCCTTCCGCACCATAGTCTGTCATCAAGAGAAGTCTGGGCAGGAACTCAAGGCAGGAACATGGAGGCAGGAACTGAAGCAGAGACCATGGAGAAATCCTGCCTACCAGCTTGCTCTCTGTGGCTTGCTCAGCCTGCTTTATTATACCACCCAAAACGACATGCCCAGGGGAGATCCACAGTGGCATTCCACCCACCGTGGGCTAGACCCTCCCAAATCAATCATTAACTGAGAAAAGGTGGTCCCCCTTCCCAGGCTACCCTAGTTTGTACCAAGTTGATGAAACTAACCTGCATACCATTCCATGCTTAAAAAGTCAAGTTCTGTGGAGCTCAAAGATAAAAGAACTTGCTGTGTACAGCTGGTGACCTGAGTTTAAGCCCGAGAATCCACAAAACCAGAGAAAAGCAACTCCACAACTGTGGCATGTGCATGCCCATCCTGAATCATTCATGTGCACTCACATGTACACACACACACACACACACACACACACACACACTAAATAAATAAATAAATAAATAAATAAGTCTAATCCTGGTGAGCAATCCATATAACCTTTTTGTAACTTGAAAGTTCTTCATATCTAAACTGCTGTGCCTTCCTCATTACCTAGACAGTTATGTTGGCCATGGCCATAAAATTTACAAACTGTGAAGACAGGCCATCATGAGTTAGGGACCCTTTGCACTCCAAGTTTCCAGGGGGTCAAAGGGAGCTGATGCTTTGGATGACGTCACTTCCTCACCTGCTGTCTTCACTTTGCTTCTGGTTTGTTCCACTTCCTGATTCTTCTTATCCGAAATGAATCACGCTCAAAACCAGCCCTCACAGTTAACTTAGAGGAAACACAGACAGAGATATTTCTTTTTACCCATAAGCCCACGAGGGAAATGTGACCAGTGTGTATCATACTCATGGGACTGGACCACAAAGCCAACCCAAGAAGACGTGGTTTAGTGTTAAGTCAGTGGAAGTGTCCATATGAGCTTGGGGTTTTAACCACCTCTCCATTTGCTTTCAGGAACTCTCTAAGTCAGGCCGGAGCCAGAAAAGGGGTCATCGGCAGCTCAGAAAAAGCAGTCCAGAGGAAGAAGATTCTGGGGCCAGACGAAAGAACTTAATTATTTAAAGTGTAGACTCACACCCATGCTGAGAGAAGAAAACCATGCTTGGGATCAAGGGCCTGGGGGGCACAAACATTGGGAATTGAGGATACCCACACACCTGAGCCCAGACTAAGAACCCTGATCAGCATCCAGCAGACCTGGAAACCCAGTCTCCTCACGCCAAGGTCAACGCTGTTCCTGAAAGGCCCATTTGTTTTCTCTCCTGTGTGGCTTTGTGGAGTTGTGTTAGCACTCTCATGTCTGATTTCCCTCAGTACATTAAATTCAAGACACTGAGAGCCGAGACCTGGAGGTCTTCATGGTGCTTGGCTCAGGCCTCCGGGGCACACAATTTGGTGACGGAATGACTGACGGAGCGCTGTTCTTCCTGTCTCCATGTTTCTGAGGTATATGTGAAGCTTCAATCAGAGCCTCACAGATGCTGCCTAGGCGTCTATAATGGAGGGACAACGATAAATGGACTCTGGATAGTCTGTGTCAGAGCAGCACCGTGAATAGATGCTCCATCTCGCATGGACACCTTGGGCAGGGGTGATTTCTCTTAGAAGGAACCTGGAACGTCTTGGTAACCAGATCCACTGAATCCTTTGGGAAATTCCAGAACAGGGAATGACACCTCTACACAGCTCGGAGACAAAGACAGTGTACTGTCGCTCTCCTCATACGATGCCTTTAACACAGTGGTTGCTTCAGAGAGCTCATGTGATCAGATGAGTACATCCTTAGGACATACGGCAGGGCATGGCGCAGTGAAGAGAAAGGGCGAGCTTTAGGTTTTATGCAATGAGCCCGACTTTGGGCTGAGACTCAACTCCTTGTCTCTGTGTGCAGGGCAGGCTGCTAGCCACACACCTCCTGCACCTCGCCATCCTCAGACATATACAAGCATTCCTGGTGGGAAAGAACGGACAGTGGGGAATGACTATATAATAGGCAGTCTTTCGTGAAAGCCCTGGGGGATCTTGGGAAGTCAGAACCATGGCTTTCACTCTCAACTACATTCATGGAAAGGCAGATAAGAAGTTTAAGTTATCGATACTCGGTCAAGTATGACCACGAAGACAGTTAAGCACCTGCCTTGTTATCTTCAGAGAAGATGAGATCATAGAAGGATGTGCCCAGCACGGAACTGGCACAAAACAGTAAGTGCTTGGGATGGCTAATTTTGGCTGTGAACTTGATTAGATCTGGAATCAGGGAAGAGGCAAGCTGCCGGGCACACCGGTGATGATTTTCTTGATCACATTCACTGAAGTGGAGAGACCTGCCCTAACTGTGGGCAGCACCTTGCCTTGGCAGCCAGACACCAGGTGGTCAGAGAGAAAAGCTTTTATCTTTCTGTCTGCCCGACTTTGCATCTTGCTGGCAAGTTCATCTTATGTACGAATTGGTCTACATCATTGATGCTGCTGCTCTGTTCCTTCGCTGACATCAGAACCCAGCTCTAACGGCTTCTAACGAAGACTGAAGATCGGTGACTCTCCAGGAATCCTCTAGGCTTTCAGTGCTGCTGAGACATCCAGACTCATGAACTGAGCAGCCACCCAGGTTCTCAGCCTCACTAGTATGAAGACTGTTAGACTACCCAGCTCGTTTTATTGTGTAATCCAATCTAATAAATCCTTTCTAATATATCTTTTTTTTTTTTTTTTTTTTTTGGTTTTTTCGAGACAGGGTTTCTCTGCGTAGCTTTACGCCTTTCCTGGAGCTCACTTGGTAGCCCAGGCTGGCCTCGAACTCACAGAGATCCGCCTGGCTCTGCCTCCCGAGTGCTGGGATTAAAGGCGTGCGCCACCATCGCCCGGCTCTAATATATCTTTATTCTATCAGTTCTGTTCCTCTAGAGAACTCTGACTGAATGAATTGATGAAGGAGCAAACACAAGCATGGCCTGAGTGGGGAAAGATCAGGGAGTTGTGGACTGCACATCACAGAATATCTAGGTCTAATAAATGATTGACAGCCAGGTTGGGGACTACTAAGCTGTCCAGGTCACCGGTTTTTGTTTTTTTTTTTGGGGGGGGGGCATCTGGAGAAGGTGGAGAAGGAAGCTGATTCGATGCATACTCACAGGACAACAGGGGAATTCGTTACTCATGTTCCTGTTGAAGTTAACTCCTAACACATGCTCTTGCAAGCCTGAAAAAATACACAGAACTTTCATCTGAACAATTGTTGTGTCAAAACAGCCATCAGAGAGACAAAACGATCAGTAAACGTCTACATCTGAAGCCTTGTGGCATCAGTATGACAATCCTGGACAAACCCAGCTGGCAGGTTTGATCATTAGAGGATCTAGGAGGAGGCTTTGAGGCTGGGACCTTGGGGATCTGGGTGACGATGACAACTCAGAACTTGACCCAGGTGGTCAACAAGAACATCTAAGAACACCACCCCAAAGAAAATCCAAGAAAGCGAATGTAGAGTGGCAGGAATGTCCTCACGTGGAAGAGAGATTAGGCTAAGTTTGCAGGATCTCTATTGAAGTAGAAATTATGAGAAGACCACTTTGAAGTCAAAGGAACTATTAAACTAATAGTACATTTTAAGGGACTACTGGGTACCAGACACTGAGCTGGGTGTTGTACCAATATGACCTAATTTTAAAGAACCCAGAAGACGAAATTTTCAGACAAGGCAGCAAGGGTTCAGAGAGGCTAGATTGTGTTCTCAAGATAGGAAGCAAAGACAGCATTGGAATTTCAGTTGATGCCGAAGACAAACTGGGCCCTGCTCAAGGCTGCCACTCACCATCACACATTTGTTCAAAGCACAAAGCCTCCTCAAGCATCTTTGCAGGAAGAAGCATGATGTATTCTTCACACAAAGATCTTTCCTTTAAATGAACCATGCAGTGGGGTTACATGTACCCTAAAGGATCACCTTTTCTGTTTCTTCTTTCCAGTGCTGAGGATTGAACCTGTGGCCTTGCACACTGTAGGTAAGTGTTCTACCATGGAACTATATTCTCGGTCCCCTTGTCAAATCCTCCATGTAAATGATCTGTGACTTTTGCTACATTGCTTTTGTGTTTCTGATAGAATAAATTCCAACAGTGGAGGAAGGTGCGAGTTCCTTCAGCACCAAAAGGAAGCGCTGGAGGTGGAGAATGCCCACTTGGCATCCTTATTGTCATCAGAAGATTCTCCAGCATTCTTCAATGGCTCCCTGTCTTTTCAAGGTCCTGCATGATGTGACCATTACTTTCCTCCATTCTTCTAGATGACCTAGGCCTTCTCTGTCTATCTCTCCTCCAGAGTCTGCATTCCGTCTCTATTTTATTTCTTCCACACACCTCCACCCAGTGAGTCTTACTGGCCCTTTAAGCCAGAGACCTAAATGTATTTCTTTAGAGTCACCTTTGTTAACCTGGCCCAGGTTGAATGTGCCATATCTGGTTTCGGTCCGGGTGGGCACTATAAAAACACAAGAGGCATTCTACTCTGGGGGGACGTCGTTGGGTTGCACACAAAGAAACACAGAGGTAACTCAGGGATCCGCAGGATAGAGCTGCCAATCCTAGAACTAGGAAACAAAGGGACACGGGGATGTTTCCAGAACGGGGGAGCTCCTGGCTCCTGCTGGTACATCTGAAGGATCACTACAGGGCTGGGGGTTGGGATGGGAGCCCTAGGCTGCTCTAGGCAGAGTGGGTGCTCAGACATCCAAGAAGGGACACACCCGGGCGCAGGGAGGTTGGCAAGAACAAGAGAAGACAGAAAGTGGCTCCTCTCTCCGTCAGCTCTCCTCGTGTGCCCTGTCAGCAGAAGAACCTGACAAGACAGCTGTTGTCTAGAAATGGCGTCTTCAGAGTCCTACCCCCGGTGTTCCAGAGCCAAGGGTAGAACAGACGCTGTGCTATCCTTCTCTGTAGCCCATACTGCTGATGCAGAGTGTTAATCACAGCCATAACTGAATTTTTTGTGATGATTTAATATAGTCGTCTCTTTCCACCCCCAAGCACGTCCAAGCTGCAGGCTCCAGGCATCCCAGATGTAAGAATGTGGTCCAGCGCATTTGAAGATGGCAATGTCCTCTGGGAACAGCAAGTCTGAGCGCCGCTGAGTCAGACTGTAAGCTCAGCGATGGAAAGGCTGCGCTGATTTGCCATACTGCCGTCCTCACGCACAGCCAACACATCTGGAGCATTGAGAATCCTCAATAGTTGTTCACTAGAGTAGATTCACAAGAGAAGTAGTATTCGTGAGATAGTAGACCAAGAACTGAAATTTTAAAAATATTTATTTATTTTTACTTATGTACAGAGGGGCAGATGTCTGTGGATGACTGACCTGGGTGCCGGATCGCTGGGAGCTGGAATTACAAGCATTGTGAGTCACCAGACTCGATCACTGGGGTGTGAACTCAGGTCTCCTGGAAGAGCAAGGGGGCATTCTTAATCTCTGCGCCACCTCTCCAGCCTCAAGTCCCGGGATTCTCCTGTAAGGGACTTGCTGACAAAGGCCTTTCAGGGTGAAGGGAGCAAGAGAGGCCAGCCCAGGTGCCGGGAAGAGATGTGGGAAGATGGCTCGGAGCGGAAGTGTTTGCTCTGCAAACCTGAACTAAGTTCAGATAAAGGCTGGGCATGGCCAGTCTGTGATCCTAGCACTAGGCCGGGCAGAGACACAGGAGGAATCCTAGGGCCTGCTGACTAGCCAGTCCAGGAAAAATAGCAAGTTTCAGGTTCCATGGGAGAACCTGTCTCAAAAAATAAAGTGAATAGTGATAGGGAAAAATAAATAAATAAATAAATAAATAAATAAATAAATAAATAAATAAATAAAACCCTGACATTAACAGAGAGAGAGACAGAGACAGAGTGAGAGAGCGCAGTACTAGCAAGGGATGAGCTACAGACGGAGTTGTATCAGTCAAAGACTTACCTCAGCCTGGTCCTACAGGGTCCTTGGACCATGAACTATCCCCTAGGCCTGCTACCTCCTTCCGGGTCTTCTGTGCCTACTGGCTGCCATGGAGACACCTCAGGATGAAAGGAATTCATGCAACCTCCCTAGAGAGATGGTTCCACAGAAGAGATAGCTGTGGGAATCAGCAGTCACTACCCACAGCATAGGAGATGGTACACCCACCTGTGCAGAGGATTCGGGGTGGGGCAAAACACATCCTCAGTGAAGGGCAGCATCCCTGCTGCGAGGGGAGCTGTGGCCAAGGCTCCCAGGTCTTTCTATGACCCTAGGTTTCTTCTGCCGCACTCATTGAAGGCAGAGTGGATTCCTTTCATCTTGTGGGGATCTTTATCAGACATGACAGAAGCTAAAATGTTAATTGCCCACATCCCTGAGTAGCCTGGGCCTTGGCATGTTTTTTGGAGCCAGGAGCAACCACAGGCATGGCCTCCGCACCCCAGGGGCCCCCAAATGGCAGATTCCATCCCCGAATGCTCTCCTCTGTGGAAGAAAGACAGGCCCCTCACTCCTTCCCTAGCTGCCCTGCAGGTGCCCACTCAGTGGTGGCCTGGCAGCCTGCACCGAAGAATGTCACTCTGGCCTGAGGCCCAGCCTCAGACAAAAGCCCTTTTGGAGCTAAGCCTACATCCTCTGGCTGACAGGACCCTCCCCCATCACCAACCAGGGAAGGCAGCTAAATTCATCTCCCTCCAACTGATGCTTCCCACAGGGCAAGGCCACCTCCCTTCTCAGGAAGCAAAAGGCGTCTGAACCCTTGCTGGCTGCCCTTGGCTCTCAGACAAGTAGCTGACTGTCCTCACCCAGAACTGGAGAGGATGAACAGACACCATTGCCCCAGACCAGGGCAGGGAGGCATCCGCACACACGTGTGCACAGGGAGCTGGGAGGAGGGGGCCCAAGCCCCGAGAACAAAGGACAAAGCCCGAGCCCCGGGCGAACCTTCACACCCAACCCTGCCTCTGCCTGGGAGTTAGGAGTCACCCTGCCTGGAGTTTGAATTTCTGCTTTGCTGTCGGGAGCAGCCAGCCACTGGCCAGGTCCTGCTCTGAAGCCCTCACCACTTTTCCATGAAGAAAATACCACGTGATTACCTGTTTCGAAGATGAAGAGTGGGGATCTGAGGTCCTCGTGGACCGCCTGGTACCCTGGCCCGCCACAAGCCGGTCTTCTGACAGACTCCCTGTCCCAACGCACAACTGAAGTCCTCAGCCCCTTAAACCTCCGATTTGCGAATGAATGGGTCTGCTAAACTCCTTCAATTTTGTTTCCCTGGAAAACATTACTAGAATTCTTTCCCCGGCCTTAAAACTGGTGCCCAAGAGACCTCCTCCAAGGTTGATGCCGAAACCAGCATCCCCCGTAAACATGGCCTTTGTTGTTTGAGATGCTAACAATTACTGCGGCTCTCTTTGTTCGGTGTGATTTGGCTGACTGTCAGCTCATGAGGAACTGTCTGTACTGAAGCCAATTTGAATAGGTTTTGCAAGTGAAATTTCAAGGGACAATGTGCCAGGTGTCTCAGAGAGCTAGGGGTCTGGTGGAAGTCTCTGTCATCTGCTCACAAGAGCCCTAACTCCCGTGTGGATGGTGATAGACTTATTTTCACATTTGCTATTTCATTCCCTCTTCACAATGACGGCCTGAGGTTGGTCTTGATCTGCCCACTTTGCAATTATCCCATTCACAAGAAAGAAAAATAGGAGCTTAAGTGATGTCTGGAGGGCGGTATACGCAGCACCTGCCGCTCTGGCAGTGGGATCTTACGCTTTTGTTTAGGAAGCTTTATTTCAGCAATTTACTGTTTACTGAGCATCTATTATGCTCAATGATCTCTTTTTGGGGTCCGGAAGTCAACTCACAACATTGATCTTTAGTAACATAGAAGATTCCTGCTTGGGAATTTTCCTGATGGTTATGAGTCATGAATAGCTTAAGACTTCTGAAGTATTACATGAAAGGAAATGTTAGCCACTCCCCCAGCTACATGACCGCGCGTGTGCGTGCACTGGCAAGATGCTTAGTCATGCTTAGTCATCCCAGGGCTTTACGTGTGCTGCGTGATCCGTGTGCTGTGTGATCCCGTAATTTGCCACCCAGTGTGATCACAGCATGATTACATAATCTATGCACATGCATGGCGTAGCTACTCTAAGCCCATATGCGCATGTGCAGGGGGAAACCTATAAAAGCGGGTTCCACCTATTCCTCCCCCCATCTTCCTGCATGGTCATTTCATTGGCCTGTGTGTTGGGATTCTTGGCCACTCCTCCACTTACATGACCACACATGTGCGCATGTTCAGTAGCCAAGTAAGGGGCCTTACAGCCTACGTAATCTGTGCGCTGCGTGATCACATAATCTGCGCACGCGTGGGTAGCTCCGTTTAAGCCCATATGCGCATGTGCAGGGAAATCCATAAGAAGCAGGACACAGACCCCTCCCCTTGCTCTTCTTCTCCTCCCCACTCTCTACACATGTCTTCCACAGACCTGGTCACGCTATCTTCTGTCCCTCCCCTCTCCTTTCTAATAAAACTCTTGATAGTGAGTTTTTGTCGTGCCTCATGACCTTTCCTCGCAGAGCAAAAGCACTGCATCAAAACCAACACTATGCACACCCCTTCTGTCCCCTTCCCTTAATAAACTCTTACAGTGGTTTTGTTGTACCTCGTGGCTTTTCTCGCACAGTAAACCTCACCGCTTAATTAATAACAAGAATGTCATTATTATAGCCCTAGAAGTATGACATGACAGGAACACCATTATTACAGTTTATAAGTGCTCAGCTCCATGAACAGTTGTCCAGCCACAGTTCATCACCTAGACCAAGAATTAGAGCCATGCCCTTTTCTGAACGGACACCTGCTGTGAGTGTTGAAAAGCAACTTGGAGCAAGGAGAGGGTGGTGAGGCCTCATATCATGCTGTGTGGTTTATACACCTGCCTCTCCAACTATGAGGTGTCCACTATTTTGTGGACTCCCAACCCCCATGCTCCTCACTATGACCTTATTTGGAAATAGGGTCACTGTGGATATAATCAAATTAAATAAAGTCATAGTGAATTTATACGGAGCCTAAATCCAATAGCTAGTGTCTTTATGAGAGGAAGGGGGCTTGGTGACTCTGATCTTTGGGAAAGAAGGCCACTTGACACACAGAAGAGAGAACAGTGACACAGTTGCAAGCCAAGGATGCCATGGGTCACCTAGAGTGACATGGAAAGGACTCCCCTTTGGGCCATGCTGGGGGATGTCTTTCTCTACGCTGTGAATATGTGTTGTTCCCATTGGTTAATAAATAAGCTGCTTTGGCCCATGGCAAGGCAGCTTAGAGGCAGGTGGGAAATCCAAGGAGAGAGACAGGAAAGAGAAAGGCAGAGTCTAGAAAGATGCCAACCTGCTGCCCAAGGAGCAACATGCCAACAGACCAGTAAAGCCACAGAACACGTGGCAAAACACAGATTAATAGAAATGGGTTAATTTAAGTTATAAGAGCTAGCTAGCAAGAAGCCTGCCATAGGCCATACAATTGGTAATTAATATTAAGCCTCTGAATGATTATTTTATAAGTAGCTGAGGGACTGCAGGCCGGGTGGGACCAGAGAAACTTCTGGCTATAGGGCCAGAAGGAATTAATCCTGCTGACACCTTGATTCTGACTCCTGGGCTCCTCAACTATGAGATAATCACGTTTTGCTTTCAGCTACCCAGGCTGTGATTCCAGGAGGGATTATGTTGGAATCCTCCCGCGGTGTCTTGGTAGAAGGTAGAGGATGTTCCCAAGTGTGGTTCTAACTTAATTGTTTGGCAGCCTGCTTATTTTGAGCCATCTTTCTGACTTTCTGGGCCAAATGTCTTAGTCAGCGTTCCCTGAACAGAGAAGTTGTGAGCAGAACCTGGGGGCAGACCACAGGGAAGACAGGAAACAGGGACGAAGGCAGGGGGATGACTGAATAGTGTCTGTATCCATTTCTCTCTGCTAGTAATTTTTTTTGAAAGCATTAATAACCTTTTTGCTAAAATTCCAATTCTCATTACATAAATAACTTGGGCTCGTTTTAAAAAAATTAGGAAACACAAGAAAACAAATGAAATAAATAAAAGCAATCTTCCTCCCACACCCAGACAGCCGCCATTAGTGTTTTGGTGTGCTCTTTGAATGTGTAGACACTTTCTGAAGGGACACTAGCTTGAGCCTGTGGCTCTGGCAGGCCTTGCCCTTCTCCCCGACTCCTTTGTCCTTGCTAAAAACTGTGAGATTCCATTCCTAAAGCTAGCCACTGAGGTCCATCCCCTTATTTGGCCACATCCTCCTCCTGAGGCTGACTGTCAAGGTCCAGCTATGGAAGTATTGAAGTCCAGCAATCAAAAGTCCCCTTTGGCTCACCTAATTAACATGCCATATTAAAATTAAACACCTCATCCTAACACAAGATTTCCCCCTTTACCTTTATAAACCACCATTTCCCTATATGCCATGCCTGTCCCCCCTCTATCCAGAGGCAGTCCTTTGTCCCTCCAGGACAAATAGCCCTGCCTCCTTTCCCTTGTCCTCTTCCCCTTCTCCCTCATCCTCTATCTCCTCTACCACCGCATCCCAGCCCATCCCAACACAGACCTCCCCCTTTCCTCTTCTTAAGAATGACATCTACAAGGTCATCTGCCGCTGTTTTCTGCCGGAGTCAGGAAGCAGCCACTTTAACTTTGCTTCCCCACTTTATAATAAAGGATCTCTGTGAAAACAGGTGGTTGGATGTGGTTTGTGCCTAATCCGGGGTCTGGAAGGGATCCCCCATTGTGCTGGAGTCCCCTTCACTTTCTTTCTCAAAGAACAAAGTTCCACCTTACTTGTGTACATGTTTTTCCTTTTGCTCTTCTTTGACAAGGACGGATTTTCAGGAACAGGTTTGAGACCCGTCTTGGTGTCTCCCCATACTCCACACTTCCACTTCGTGTTTCTCATCCCAGGGCAGTGGGCGCCCGAGTCTCCAACCAAGAGTCAGCGTTCAGTATGTTCCTGCATACCTCAGGAACCCACGCCCTTTCTTCTCCCGAGTCACACCCCTCCCTGCCTGTGTGATCCATGTCATGGAGCATGGCGCTGGATGTTCCTGTTAATCCTCCAGACCCCTCTGTTTTTCTTTACTCAGTTCCGGATCCCAGGGAGCTTTCCTGTAGGGCGTGTGTACATCAAAGTGCAAGCCGGCCCTCTGCCTTCTGACTGGGTTTGGCGACATCAGGTGATGCAGAGGTGGTAGAAAGAGAAGTAAGAGTACTGTCTCCCATGTTCCCTCACTGGTGGGGAGGAAGTCCTCTGAAGGGCACCTGCGTTCCGGCATTCTCCTCATCCTCACGAGGAATCGGGTCTCTAGGTGGCTCTCCATTGAATCCTGCCCCTGCCAGTCATGGGCACAGGTAGGTCCCATGACTGTGGTAGCTCTAGGCCACCTTCCTCCTATCATCAAGAACTCTGCCTAGTCCTGCTCACACCTTTGTAATTAGTCTTTATTACTATTATTATTATTATTATTATTATTATTTCTTCAGGTATGTAATTTTATGCTCAACTTTTTCCTTCCTGGGCTATGAGAGATACAGATATCACACATGAGTATCCTTATAATGTAATGAATGTCCCTCTGTGGCTGTGCTGTGTTTAAAAACAAATGGCTTATTACGGTCCTCCATATAAGAATCTGCTTCCTGATTACTTACACCATATTTCTCTGGTCTGTATTGCTATGGGGGAGGGCAGAGGCCTTTCGAGACAGGGTTTTTCTGTGTAGCCCTGGCTGTCCTGAAACTCACTATACAGACCAGGCTGGCCTCAGACTCAGAGGTCCACCTGCCTCTGCCTACTGAGTGATGGGATTAAAGGCGTGTGCCACCACTGCCCAGCAAGATCCCTCTCCCCCCATTTTTGGATATCACACTCAATGCCAGGGAAATCAGTGTATTATAAGCTTTTTAATCCCATTTTTTAATTTTTTTATTTTTATCTTTGGGCCTGAGTTCTGAATGAATACTCAGGACAATAATATCACAAGCAAACCATGTCGCAGGCCCACATTCCTCAATTCAACAGAATGACCCTAACTTCATAAGAGGTGCCTTTAAGCTGTTAGGATTTGAGTCAGAAATATCCCCCAAAGGCTCTTACTTTGAATACCTGGTTCCCAGCCAGGATGCTATTTGTGGGGAGGTGGTGAGACCTTGAGACAATGTATCCTGGCCTCCAGAAGTAGGCCACTCACTAGAGATGGATACTGAAGGCTGCAGCCTGCCCTGCTTCCAGCCCGGTGCCAGCTCCTTGATCGCCAAGGTAGGAGGAGCCTCTGCCACATGTCCATCTCCATCAGGGCCACAGCACCATCACACACTAACATCTGAAGCCGTGAACCCAAAGAGCTCTCTCTGCCCAAACTTGCTCTTTTGAGTCCTTTGATGTAGGAGTGAAAAGGGCAGCCACTGAAGACTTGTTTCCCCATGGCCTTTTTTATTTGTTTTTAACTACTAGAATCATAGATTGCATCATAAAATACACACCAAGAATCGTATAGGCTACCGATGACGGGGCACTGCGTATGGGCGATGTTCTCTCCTAGGCCTCGTTAGAGCTTTAGCACATCCGACAGTATGTGCAGCCAGCTTGGACCAGCTTGCAAGAGCTGCTTATTAAATTTTCAAGAACTTTGCAAGCCAGTTATGAACAGCAGTTATTAAAAAACTATATTATGTAAGCTCGCAATTAAATAAATTACATTAAAAAAACAAATGCAATAAAAGCCCATCAGTTCCTAATTACTTCACTGCCCTTAACTGTTATCTAGGCTCAGGTAATGTCTTATCTGTGCAGCGGGGATGCTGGATAACGATGCACAGATCTTCCCAACCCCACCTTCAGAGACACTGCAACGCTACCTTGCAGTGGGAGCATTTGCTCTGTGGAAATGAGCAGGTGCTGCAAATTGAGTTCTGTCCCGAGAGCCAATGTTAAACACTGATCGCTTGATCCTCGCACCATCCCTACAGACCGGTGCTTTCTCATCTGACAGATGAAAAAGAGGGGGTTTGGAGGAGAGACATATTCCAAACCTCAAAGCTAATCGGAAAGCCGAAGGTAGAGAGCCAAGACCGCAACTCTTAACTCGTTAAACTCCTGAAAAGATACAGGCTACCCGCACTCATGTCAATCCCTCAAGGGACCGTTGGGATTAAGGGCTGATCTCCAGAGTGACACTGTTTGGAGGAAGCAGAACCTCCTAGATGTGAAACGTTTTCGGAGGTTCTTAGACCATTGGTGGGAAGGGACATGTGTGGTAGTTCTCATATGACTCTCTGGGTATTACCATGTGACTCCTCCGGAGAAGGCTATTATTAAAAAGTAAACCTGGCTGAACATGTGCCATTTATCTCTGCTCTGGTTCTGGATTTGCCTGCTTGCTACTCCATGAGTTCCGGCTACGATGTGCCGTCACTTCCCAGTCTCACCAGATACCACACCCACGGTGCTGACACTTGGGTTTTGAACTTCTAAAACTGTGGACTAAGTTAGCCTTTTCTCTTCACACAGTTGTCTGTCTTGGGACAGGGATGAGGCACCCACAAATCCACCTGCACAGAGGTGCCGTAGAACGATCAATGCACAGACAGTGGGGTGCGACTGTTGTCATCCTGTGCAGACAGTAGGGTGTGGAGACAAGAAAATTCAGCACAGAGCGGCGGTTGATGGTATTTGTCCAAAATTACATAATTATTAAGGAGAAAGACAGTGGGTTAAAGCCAACACTTCCGGCCCCACAGCCAACACATTTATCCACATTCAGATCCTCTTAGGACTGAGGTGGCCATCATCTCTGCAGTCTCCATGTTCATGTCTCAGTCCACCTCCCCCTCTCGCTCGCCACATGACAGTTTAGCTCCCGTTCCCCCAAGGCTTACTTGGTTTCCCCTCTTTCTGCTTTGGTCTTTCTCATTTCCACCTCGTAGTTCCCAAATTTACATGTCCTCGATTTAAGGACTTGCCCGGGCTGATAGAATGACTGTGTTCCAGAAGCGCCAGCTTCCCAGGAGATAGCATCTGACTGGAGCAGCTTGGGTTACTCAGCTGCGCTAGCTCAGTGAACAAGCCCAGCAAGGTTGCTAGGCACATGCCCATGGGGACAAGATGAGATGCTGAGGGGGTGTGGATGGCAACACCCTGAATGTGCCTACAGCCTTCCTATTGGGCACCTAGCCATGGGACCCTGGGATGCAAGCAAGTAACAAGTACAGAATTCACCACTCCCTGGGTCTCGGAATGGACACCACATATACTTACTCACTGAGCAGAGTAACACTTCAAAGTGTATTTCATCATCATCATCAATCATCACCATCATCACCATCACCACCACCTTCCTTTACTGAGAGACATTCAAGGCACAGAGAGGTTTAGAAACTTGCCAATGATCAGCAGTCATTCCTCAGCATCCACGGAGGATGAGTTCCAGTTCATGCTGAGATACCCAAACCCTGGTACTCAGGATCCTCACCATCACCAGTTCAGTTATCCTCTTGGTTCGAATGTTGTGCAAATCATCATTGTACCACACACACACAAAATTAAAATAAAGTAAAACTTCTTGCTGCTGGTCTTAGTGGGGAGGCTGAGGCAGGAGGATTGTAAGTTCAAGGCCAGCCTGGGCTACATAGTGAGACTCCATCTCGCCAAAGCAACAAAACAAACAAAGTCCCATTGCCTTCAAAGTCAAATCCAAGCATTTTCAGCGGTGCACACTAAGCTCCTAAAGCCCTGCACTGTCCTTTCAGCCTCAGAACCCCAATTTCCTCTGGTCCGTTCTCTGCTCACCCCACCACCTCACTTCCCTCGCCATCAGCTCCTTCTCAAGGGGCAAGCCCTGTTAGTCCTGGAGGATTCAGCCCAGCTGTCTTCCTGGAATGGCCTGCTGAGAGCTCACCTCCCTCCCTGCTCCCGGATTTCCCCCACCCTTTCTTCACCTTTTCCTGAGGATTAAATCCTGCCCCCACACATCCGCCTTAACGCTAAACGCTAGCATCTGGGACAGAGCCGGGCACGGAGATCCTCACTGCAAGTTCGCTTAACTGATGTGTGTGTGTGTGTGTGTGTGTGTGTGTGTGTGTGTGTGTGTGTGTGTGTTATGTATTATATAATTAATATATGTTATTTTACCTGTGAGTGTGTCACACATATGTCACAGTGAGCCTATGAAGGTCAGAGGGCAACTTCAGGAAAGCAAGCTCTCCTTCTGTCTTATGAGACCCAGGTCATCAGTCCTAGTAGCATGCATCTTTACCCATGAGCCACCTCATCAGCCTGTGAGTTTTATTTTTAATCACTAATTATTGTAGCTAGAGTTTTCCTGCCTTGCCACAGTCAGGACAAATCTTTGTCACCCGCCAGTCCCACAACCACTCAGACCCGACCAAGTAAACACAGAGACTTATATTGCTTACAAACTGTATGGCCGTGGCAGGCTTCTTGCTAACTGTTCTTTTATCTTAAATTAACCCATTTTTATAAATCTATACCTTGTCACGTGGCTGGTCGCTTACCAGAGTCTTTACATGCTGCTTGTCCTGCTGGTGGCTGCAGTGTCTCCCTCCTCAACCTTCTACTTCCCAGAATTCTCCTCTCTCCTTGTCCCACCTACTTCCTGCCTGGCAACTTACTTCCTGCCTGGTCACTGGCCATCAGTGTTTTATTTATATAGAGCAATATCCACAGCAAATTATTTTTATTAAAACATATCGCCAGGCAGTGGTGGCACTTACCTTTAATCCCCCACACTCCGGAGGCAAGGTAGGCCGGATCTCTGTGAGTTGGAGGCCAGCCTGGTCTACAGGGCAAGATCCAGGACAGCCAGGGCTGTTACACAGAGAAACTCTGTCTCCAAAAACCAAATAAATAAATAAATAAATCTCCTTGTAATAATTTTTAGAAACAAATAAATAAGCCAGGCGGTGGTGGCACACGCCTTTAATCCCAGCACTCGGGAGGCAGAGGCAGGTGGATCTCTGTGAGTTCGAGGCCAGCCTGGGCTACAGAGTGAGTTCCAGGAAAGGCACAAAGCTACACAGAGAAGCCCTGTTTTGAAAAACCAATAATAATAATAATAATAATAATAATAATAATAATAATAAGAAGAAGAAGAAGAAGAAGAAGAAGAAGAAGAAGAAGAAGAAGGAGAAGAAGAAGAAGAAGAAGAAGAAACAAATAAATAAAACCAGAAAAATCTTAGGACAGTAAAAAAAAAAAATCACTTGTAATTCTTCAAAATACATACATGTAGGTTTCTTCCTTGTTTTTCTATATACAAAAACATCTTAGTGCTGTGGGGGTGCAGTGTGTGTGTGTGTGTGTGTGTGTGTGTGTGTGTCTCGCTCCACAGCTCTGCTGGCTAAGTGACCATCATGATGACCTACTGGCTGGATCTCATTTTTTTTTTAGGCCAACAGTGGAGCTTAGCAGTGAAGCCCCCTTGAGTTCTCAAAATGAATTCTCCTACCCCCAGCCCGTTCCTTTGTTCACAGGAACACCAGCACAGAGCCTCACACATGCGTCAGAGATCCCGCATTTAAGGCCAACAAAAAGCTGACGCTCTTCCGTAAGAAGCCTCCAGCAAAGGGTGTGTGGCTCCCTTCTTGGAAAAGGAAGTTCACGGTTACTCTCCTGGGGCAGGGTTTAAGGAAGGCCCCCCCCCAGCAGGGCATTTACTGGTGACTGAGCTCAGCACTGCTAAGAGTCGGGGTGGAGCAGGGTCTAAGCAGGAACTGGGGAGGTGCAGTGTTGTACAGACTATCCGCTCCCCCAGCCAAACAGCTGCGTTCTGGAAGTTCAGCTGTGTTCCCTTCCAACCGTTCGCCCCTTCTGGGCTTGTTGACTGTGCACATCCCCTCAGACAGGGGTAGGGAGGGTCCCAAGACCCTTACCGGAGTATCCAGTCACTCGCCGTCCCTTGTTGCAGGCAGGCATCTCTGCTCTCACTGCACGTGGCCTTGGGGAGGGATGAGGAGAGCCCTGGAAGACAAGGAGAGGAGTGGAGTCCAGTGACGGACAGCTAATGGTGGAGCCAGGCTTTTTCAAAACGCAGGTTTGTCTGAATCTATATCCTTCGCTCTTTCCCCACGGGTACTGTGCCCTCCCACCCGCCCTGATGAACTCATGCGTTCATAAACAGAGCCTGCCATGTCTCAGACCCCTGCTAACAAAAGCATGCAGCCAGTTCAGGAGTACCGGCCACAAGCATGGTAAAATTCACACATATACTCGATCTCTTGCGCAAGCACGCGCGCGCGCGCGCGCGCGCGCGCGCACACACACACACACACACACAGTTAAAAGGATAGGGAGAAAATGGCTCCGCTTCCAGTGATCAAGCAGGTGCAGGATTTCTTTAAGATGGCCTTTGAAGCCTCAGTTTCCTCTTTGGCTTCACCTTCTGCAGCTTCTCACACCCTGTGGACCACTTTCTCTTTCCCAAACACATCTCTTGGGTCATGTCTCTTTACTTCACTATTCTCAGTCTTCCCTCTGTCTGGGGTGTCCCTTCCTCCCCAAGCCCCCCCCCCATACCCAGTCAAACCCAGAACCCAGCACAGCCTCAACTCGTATTAGAGGATGAATAAATGTTTGCTGAATGGGTAAATCCCAGTTTTGTTTTCTTCAAGATCAAGATCTCTCTTTAAGATCAAGATCCCTCTCCCCCACTCTCTTAGCTTGACTTCATAGCCCAGGCCGGAGAATGACTTGTCTCTCTCATTAAACTGCAAAAGCCTCATGTGGAGGCATGTGGGTGACACAGAGCGTGAGAGGTTGGTAAACAGTAGGAAAAGTGAAAAGCAAGTTGGTCCGGATAGGTATTACCGTCTTTGTTTTAATAATGCGGCTTAGGCTCTAAGAATTCCCGGAGGCCTTCTGGGCCAGGCAAGGAGATTGAGCAACCTGGGGCTCAGCTGCCCTGGGCCCAAGGCAGCCTCAGTCCCTCCCTGCATCAGAGCTGTCAACCCAGAGCCCTCCTAGGCATTTCCAAACAGCTTTGTTTCACAGATTCTAAATGCAAATATCCAACATGTCAGAAAGGGGAGTGCATTTTTCTTTCTTGAATGGTACAAAAACCAAAAACAAAACAAACAAACAAACAAAAAATGATGTGACGTATTTTTTAACCAATGTGTCCTTAGACTGGAAGGAACACATCACCAGCCATAACTAGAAAAAGGCACAAGTGGTCAAGTTCACCCTCATTCATAATCAAAGGAATGCAAACAAGAGCTGTGAAGGAGAGAACACGGCCTCCCTATTACATGCGACAGCGACCGGATGATGAAAAAGGATGTGATTAGAGACACAAGGACAGAAACAGACCCCTCCTCACAAGATCACTGAAGCGCTCTGCTGCTGTAAACGTTGAGGGAGGTGGGGGGCGGGGGGTGTTTGAAAACTTTTGACACATCCAAAGGACCAAAAATATTCTTGCCCTTTGACCTCATATTCCACTTCAAGGAATTCATCCTGGACCAAACTCCTGCTTGTGCTCAGGTATTCTCTAGCAAGCATCTTCTCAGAAGCCTGGTTGGTAGCAACAGGACTCTGAGCAAACCGTATTTAGTAGCTGTTGACTAAATACACAAAGGTGGTTTTATGTTGTTGGACAATATACAATACTGTTAATAATAATTACAAGTCATTGTAAACATGCATCTGTGTGTGTGTATGTACAAGAATGGCCATTTGCAAGACTCCACTTTAACAACAAAACTTGGTCTCATTCTGATTCAATTTTCCCTTTAAAAACAATTCCAGATTGAAAAGCACCATGGTGTTAATGAGGAAGATCGAGGTTAATAAAATTGCAGGTGTTCTGTTTTCACAGCTGAGTTAACGTCTAAAAACAGGCCATTTCCAGTGTTATTGCTTTGTTCTTTAAATGAGATTATTTTGAAATAATTTCTAATTATCATAATGTCTAAGTTTCAAAAACGATGCAAACAACTCTGCATGTTACCCAGATCTCTGGATTTTACAACATTTATTTATTTACTTGTGGGTCTTGTGAGCACCACAGCGTGGTGTGGGGGTCAGAAAACAGTATGGGGAGTGGGTTCTCTCTCTCTCTCTCTCTCACACACACACACACACACACACACACACACACACACACACATCCATCCATGTGGGTCCAGAGACTGAACTCGGACCGTCCAGCTTGGCAGCAAGCCTCTTTATCCACTGACCCCTCTCACTGGCCCTCAGCTCCCAGCTTTGACGGAGCCGTGTTGGTCATTCCTGTCCCATGCACAGTCCTGCTTTCTCTCTTTATCTGTTCGTGCCCGCGCACACGGTCTTAGTTTCTGTTATTGTGATAAAGTCCTCTGACAAAAACCACCTGAAGGAGAAGGTCTTGTTCTGGCTCACAGATCAAGGAGAGTTGACCGAGGGACCAGCCCCCTCTTTTGCCCCCAGGGTACTGTTGAGCAGGGAGAAATAAGGACTATGTAGATAGAAATAGAGAGGAGAGAGAGACGGATAGAAAACACAGGACAGCCTTGGGAGGGCCTGGATCCAAACCCACCAGCCCCTTCTGTCGATACTAAAGGGCTTTTAAAGGAATGCCAAGGGGTGGAGCAAAAGACCTCCCCCCCCCCAGCACAGCCAATGGCCGACCCCCCCAGACACCTGGTGACCATGCACGTGGTCAGGCCATCCCCTAATGCAGCTCTCCTGTGTAAAGCAAGCTCAGGTCTCACTAGGACGCTTTTGTGGCCTCCCACACTTGATCAGCGAGAAACAGCCAGGCAGCAGAAGCTTGAAGCAGCTGGTTTTATGTGACATCCACAATCAGGAACAGAGAATGACAAATGCCAACCCTCAGCTCACTTTCTCCAGGTCCAAAATCCCCTGCCTAGGGAATCAGTTAATGTAACCAAGATGCCCAGAGGCTCACCTTCCAGATGATTCTAGATTCTGTCCACTTAACAATTAACAATAACAATCACATGGCTATGGTTATGAACCATTTGAGATTAAGTTATATAAAGTATGTCATCTTAGCCTTTAATATTTAATGCAATTCTTTTTAATTTTAAATTATATTTGTGTGTGTGTGTGTGTGTGTGCATGTCAGAGGACAAGTATATAGTAAAATATAAATTAAATTATATAGTGAAAATTAGAGTTAAGTAAGATTAGAGTTGGTTCTCTGCTACCATGTGTGCACCAAGGATCCAGGTCAGCAGTCATGGCAGAAAGCCTTTTTATATCCTGGGCCATCTTGAGAGCCAGCATGAATTTCTCTCTGTCTCTCTCTCTGTCTCTCTCTCTGTCTCTCTCTCTCTCTCTGTAAAAAGGGTTCCTCTGTCCTGGAACTCGCTCTGTAGACCAGGCTGGCCTCCAACTCAGAGATCCACTTGCCTCTGCCTCCCAGGGGCTGGGATTAAAGGCGTGCACCACCACCGCCCAGCTCCTGTATGCATTTCTTAAGAACCACAAGCAAATCTGAGAAGCTTGGCATTGGTACCGTACTCTCATCTAAGCCTCTGTCCCTGTTCTGAGACTAGTGTCCCCAGAGAGCCCGGCTTTTGTTGTCTTAATCTGCAAGGATTCGTCAGCCTTTCTTGACATGAATAATTTTCACAGTCCACCTTCAGCTCGGATGGTGTGGTGCTTTCCTCATAGTCTACTTCAGCTCGTACATTTGGAGCCAATATCACCCAGGTAACAATGTCCCCTTCTCAGGGCATCACATCCAGAGACACACAATGCCCGTTTGTCCCTTAACTTCTGTCACTACTAATCATTTGTACTGTGCCTGAGTGTCTAGGTGGGAAGCCTCCTACTAGAAGTCAATGATGAATCTCGCTTGTATCCAATTGTACTGTATAATGTATATTTACTACATAGTCTCGTTTCTTTTTTATTGCTGTTTTGTTTTGTTCTTTGTTTTCTGGTTTTTGTTTGTTTGTTTGTTTTGAGACAGGGTTTCTCTGTGTAACAGCCCTGGCTGTCCTGGAACTCACTCTGTAGACCAGGGTGGCCTTGAACTCACAGAGATCCGCCTGCCTCTGCCTCCAGGGTGCTGGGATTAAAGGCGTGCGCCACCACTGCAGGCAGTAGTCTAATTTCTAATGGAATAACCTTTTCATTCCTTGTATGTTTATTAGTTATAAGAAAAATCTCCACACATCTTGGTTTATTTCTAAAACAGATGCCAGAATCTTATTTTCACACCACAGGCCATAATTCATTGTCATCTACATTTATCTCCACGCTCAAAGTCGTTCTAGGTTTGGCCCTGGGGTTCCACTCAAGCTGGCTTCTGTGCCTTTTTGAAATGCTCCATAATCTCCTTTCCCTTCTGCTTCTCCCATTTCTTTGGCATAGCGAGACATTCCAGACTTATCGACCATTTCTCCAAGGGGCCTGGTTGCCTCTGCTGGATAAAGCTCCTCAGAAGCCAAGCTCAGGGTTACATAGGGGTGCTTCATTTTTCTTCTCAGTTATCTGGGTCTTCTTCTTCAAAATAATCAAACAGGCATGCCTTCACGATACACAAGGATTCTTTTTTGCCTTCAAGAGAAGAAAAACAACTCAAGGAGGGTGGCCTGTCACAGATCCCCCAAGGAGCCAAAATTCCTTGGCCCTGGAAGAAAAAAAATCCATTTGCCAGCTTTTGAAATGCCAGAGGAAGTAGCTCCCCAACAGAGGCTGGCCCAGGAAGTTCCTGAAGGGGGTCACAGGGTGGGGGCAGGGGGAGCTGTCCTTCATCCTCAGAGGGCAAGGAGGGCAGAACAGTGTCCATCTGCTGGGGAGGAACAGCAGGCTCCGGGTAAAGACCCAGACAGATGGCCTCACAGAGACGACAACAGGTCTTAACCCACTGCCCACAGGAGATGATAGGTCAGGGGCTCCCAGTCCACCCCGACTTCTACTGAAACCTGACAAGCAGCCTGGCACCCCCTCTCATCTTTCTATCCCCCCAAACTGCCCATCTATCCTTGCCCCGAGAACCAAACTGACCTGTAAGAAAGAAAGACCTGTTGTCCAGGGGCTGCGGATGCTCCTGTCTCCCTTAACTGTTCCGATTAATTCTGATATGCCAGTCACGTGACCAACCCCCCTTGTTTACTAAGAGCAACTGCTGGGACCTCTGCCTTCGCTCCCGAAGCAGCCCTGCTAGGCCTGCAGTGACCTCTCCACCAGGAGTCTCCCTGTGGACCTGAGGGAAGCCCCACTTCGGAACCGTCTGAGGCCAAGGTCACGGGAGAATCCGGTGGGTGGGGGCAGGGAGGCTGCAGCATCAGTAACTTCTGAGGGAGCCATCGCAGCTGCGGGAGGGGTCACTAAGGAAGCCTGTCCCCCCTGTACCTTACAGTCGCTGCCTTAAGATGAACAGTACACTCTGCACATCCTCATTTTTTTTTCCTCATATAAAACTTTTCCTTAAGGTTAGCGATTCAGCTCAGTGGTAGAATGCTAGCCTAGCAAGTGCAAGGTCCTGGGTTCAGTCCTCAGTTCCGGGGTGGGGGCGGGTGTGTGTGTGTGTGTGTGTGTGTGTGTGTGTGTGACTTTTTTCTTATAGAAACTTTATCCGATGTGGAACCCCTCTCTCTTCTTATGAAAACCTCTGCTGCAGAACTCTGCCTGGGTTCCTATTGAGAGATCTGGTCTCGTAGCCCTCTCCCCTAGCTTCTCTGTGAGCTAAGGAAGAGAACGCTGTGGCTTTTCATTCCTATTGCCTTTCTGCTAAAACAGACTTCGTGATAAAGTTCAGTATGCACCGGGAAGGGAGGGAGAAGGAGAGAGACAAGGGGGAGGGGCAGGAGGGGATGAGCTAGGCAGATTGCTCAGTCAGGGCATGTTCACAGCGCAAGCTTGAGGACTTCTCCGTGAGCAAGTCCACCCTTTTGGAGAGTTCCAGCTGGTGAGAGGTTCTGTCGGGGGTGGAGAGAGACAGACAGCCCCAGAGGAATGATACTTAAGGTTGACCTCTGACCTCTACCTGCCTGTGCATATTGTGTGTGTGCGTTTTCTCTCTCTCTCTCTCTCTCTCTCTCTCTCTCTCTCTCTCTCTCTCTCTCTCTCTCATCACAGCTGTAACTGAGGCTGACTAAAGCCAGTGTTGGTAAAAGGATATCGGGACACAGTGATTTGTTTTGAGACAGAGCTTAGTAGACGGGATGGAGCTCAGTGATAGACTGCTGTCTTAGCAGGATGTGAGGCCCTAGGCTCAATCCTAGACCCTTAGTCACTACCACACAGCCCAAGTGACTACCCTCCCAGCCGGATCTCTGCCCACAGCCACCACCACCTCAGTTTTGTTTGCACTGTCTAGAATGATATTTATTTGTATACTTGCTTTTATTTTCTATCTTCAACCTTGTTCTGTTGTCTCAACTATTCCATAATAGCATAGAGGAGCCTGTTTTCTCCCTGCTTTCAGCTCTACACAAGCACCAGCAGATGAGACACACAGTCTACACAAGCCTCAGTAGAGGAGACACATAGACTACACAAGCCCCAGCAGATGAGACACACAGTCTACACAAGCCTCAGTAGAGGAGACACATAGTCTACATAAGCCCCAGTAGATGAGACAGTCTACACAAGCCTCAGTAGAGGAGACACATAGTCTACACAAGCCCCAGCAGATGAGACACACAGTCTACACAAGCCTCAGTAGAGGAGACACATAGTCTACATAAGCCCCAGTAGATGAGACAGTCTACACAAGCCTCAGTAGAGTAGACACATAGTCTACATAAGCCCCAGCAGATGAGACACACAGTCTACACAAGCCTCAGTAGAGGAGACACATAGTCTACATAAGCCCCAGTAGATGAGACAGTCTACACAAGCCTCAGTAGACACATAGTCTACATAAGCCCCAGTAGATGAGACACAGTCTACACAAGCCTCAGTAGAGGAGACACATAGTCTACTCAAGCCCTAGTAGATGAGACACAGTCTACACAAGCCTCAGTAGAGGAGACACATAGACTACTCAAGCCCCAGTAGATGAGACACAGTCTACACAAGCCTCAGTAGAGGAGACACATAGTCTACTCAAGCCCTAGTAGATGAGACACAGTCTACACAAGCCTCAGTAGAGGAGACACATAGACTACTCAAGCCCCAGTAGATGAGACACAGTCTACACAAGCCTCAATAGAGGAGACACATAGACTACTCAAGCCCCAGTAGATGAGACACAGTCTACACAAGCCTCAGTAGAGGAGACACATAGTCTACATAAGCCCCAGTAGATGAGACACACAGTCTACACAAGCCTCAGTAGAGGAGACACATAGACTACTCAAGCCCTAGTAGATGAGACACACAGTAGGCACTTGCTGGGTCAGAAGAAGGAGAGAGGGAAGGACTCTCTTTCCTTTCGAGTGCTCATATTTATCCTTAAGGCCTTGCTTTCAGCCACCTTATAGCTTGCATACTAGATGAAGGACACCTCTCCTCCACCTCTTCCCTGGGAGCCTCTTGAAGAGAGTGACAACTTCCAGAATATTCTCTCTTCCTCTTCTCTCAGCTGATTTCATTGCCTCCCTTCTCCCACCCCACATAAAACAGTGAATGCACACTAGATATCACACATCATTCTGGGCACTAGGAATACAAGCAGGACAATACAATACAGGGTCCTGATAACCCCTAGAGGAGAGTCAGGATCCAGCAAAGTGCAGCAAAGTGCGTCCTCTCCATCTAAGCCCTTTCTGCCTTGACCTGGCATTGTGAAACATGTCTACAAAAGCACATAGGAGCTGGGGTTCCATGCTAAGCACGATGTGTGTGGTGGAATTATGTGATGGTTTCTAATCTAGAATGTTCTACTTGATATAGATCTAGCCATCTGAAGTTATTATGGCAAAGTCACTAAAGCTGTTCTGGGTAAAAAGATGACATCTGCCACTCTGTCTATGAGACACATGGAAATGGAGGGAAGGGAGGATCCCTCCTCTTCTGCAAAATGAAGTATAAAAATACTTCTCTGGGAGGGGAGGACAGGGAGAATGGAGGACAGGGAGAGACTGATATTTCTTGGTGTGCCACAAGTATTTTCCCTCATGGTTAGACATGTTTCATAAGTGATGAATTAATTTTTCAGAATTATTCATGAAGTCTGATTCAAAGGGGAAAAAAAAAAACCCACCAAAATAGTAAATGTGAGCTTTCTGCAAACACATGGGAAACGTCTTTGTAAGGCTCTGCATAGAAGGATTACAAACCAAAGCGCAGGGCATTGGGTTAGGGCTGTAACTCAGTGTTAGAGGGCTTGCCCAGCATGGTCAGGTCCTGGGTTTGATTGCCAGATTTGTACACAAAAAAATAATGGGATCTCTCTAGAAGAATTGACAAGAACATGGTTGGCACAGGAAGACAATAAGGATATTCGCTTTAGCTGCAAAGCTCTCTGTGTCCCAATATACTGTGCACCTTAATAAACTTATCTGGGGTCAGAGAACAGAACAGCCGCTAGATAGACATAGAGGCCAGAAAATGTTGTCACACACACCTTTAATCCTATCACTTGGGGGGCAGAGATCCATCCAGATCTCTGTGAGTTCAAGGCCACACTGGAAACAGCCAGGCGTGGTGACACATGCCTTTAATCCCAGGAAGTGATGGCAAGAAGCAGAAAGGTACATAAAGTGTGAAAATCAGGAACTAGAGTCAGTTAAACTTTTAGGCTTTTAGCAGCAGTTCAGCTGATAGTCATTTGGATGAAAACACAGAGGCTTCCAGTTTGAGGAAATGAGATCAGCTGAGGAATTGGCTAGGCTAGGTTAGCTGTGGCTGGTTCTGTCTCTCTGATCTTTCAGTGTTCACCCCAATACCTGGCTCTGGGTTTGTTTTTATTAATAAAGCCCTTTAAGATTCGTGCTACAGCTCAGAGGGGAAGATTTAAGTTCTCAAGTTTGAAGTCAATGGTTGAACTTGTTTTTTAAGATCTAAACTTTGCTAAATCATAATTAGATATTATTACTATTACACTATTGGACCAAGGGCCATTTTCTCTTTTCCAAACTTGTAGCTAGTCTAAATAATTCCCTAGTGACCTTATTCTGCTACAGCTCTCTGTGTTAGTCGTTGGTGATTTCCTCTAGTGGGTTCCAGCATTCTCAGATGGCGTTCATCTGTTAACACTCCTCTGAGTGCCACCTGCTAGTGTCTGGGCTGCCCATCCACACAGCAACCAGCGCCGTCAGCTTTGTGAGTTTCACTAATTTGATACAGAATCAATTGTTTTCATGAGTATGTCTCTGTTATGAGCAGAGTTAAATTTGTGTGTGTGTGTGTGTGTGTGTGTGTGTGTGTGTTCGTGTATATATGCAAATATGCCATGGAGGGCATGTGGCGGTCAGCGGACACCTTGCTGGAATTGGTTCTCTCCTCTCACCATGTAGGTCTCAGAAATGGAATTTAGACCATCAAGCTTGGTGACAGGTACCTTTGTCCACTGAGTCACCTCTTTGAAACTTTTTAAAGTGTAGTCATTAACCACTTCCCTGAGGCAAGCATTTTCCTTGTCCTTTAAAGGAAGAAGTTCTTATGGGAGGAAGAAATAGAAAGTCACGTTGAACAAGGGTTTTCTTTTCCCCCTTGAGGTTTTCTTTTTCCCACTGCTCAGGACAGAGAGGAGCTTAGAAAAAGCATTTGGGGCCAGCAGGAAGCAGGACATATACGTGACACTGGTCCTGACTCAGCCCAAAGCTCATAAAATTAATCTTCCTCCCATGCGGCGCTTGCTCCAGCACATGCTTGTCCCACATTCGCACTGTCTCCCATAGCCTGGGGGAGAATTCTCTGCCATGGAAGCCTCCCCCACCTTCTCAAGAATGTCCCTACATCTTCCCAACAGATTCTTTGTCACTCTACAAATACAGCTGAGTCCTACCTCAATGGCACTATTAAAATGCCCCTTCTCTCTTTTTAAAGATTTTGTCTTTAGGTATGCAAGTACGAGCTGCCAGATATAGATGCTGGGTGGGAACTGAACTCTTGTCCTCTGGAAGAGAAGCAAGTGCTCTTAACCATTAAGTCATCTCTCTAGCCGTGTGTGTGTGTGTGTGTGTGTGTGTGTGTGTGTGTGTGTGTGTAATAAAATATGTATATTTCTTGTAATGGAGATTGAACTTAGTGACTTGGGACCTTTTAATACACTTCCTCATGTTGTGGAACATACCTCCAACCATAAATTTATTTTTGTTGCTACTTCATAACTGTAATTTTTCTACTGTTATCAATCATAGTGTAAATCTCTGATATGCAGGATATCTGATATGTGACCCCCCCAAAGGGGTTCAGACCCACAGGTTGAGAAACCACTGCTCTATAACCCCCCCCCCTTCTCTCTAAAACAAAACAAAACAAAACAAAACAAAAACTATTACATTAGGCCAGGCAGTGGTGGCGCATGCCTTTAATCCCAGCACTCATGAGGCAGAGGCAGGTGGTGTCAGTATTCTGACCTACCCCTTGGCATTGACCTGCGTCCTGACATAAAAGCCTCATTTTAAGGAAAACCCCCTCCCTTTCCTCTCTCTCTTCCATTTTTCCTCCCATGAGGTGTACATCCTCAACCTCTCTCCTCCTCTCTCTTCTCTCCTTCTTTCCTATCTTTCTCTTCGACTCTCTATCATAATAAACCATTTCCACACACGGATGCAGCATCTAGAGCGTGAATGACTGGCCACGGCTATTTACACACACACACACACACACACACACACACACACACACACTGCCATGCCTGCTTGGTGTGGGTCTTCTGCCAGCCTGCTGCTGCTGCACCTGCCCAGCATGCCAACATGTTTCCCTGCGCAAATTCATAACAGGCAGATCTCTCTGAGTTCGAGGCTAGCCTGGTATACAAAGCAAGTTCAAGAACAGGCTCCAAAGCTACACAGAGAAACCCTGTCTCAAAAAAAAAAAAGAAAGAAAAAAAAAGAAAAACCATGACATTAAACTAAATAAGTCACTTAATTCATCCACAGTTCCTGACACAATAGAACGTTAAAAACTGTTTCTTCCTCATTTTATCTTATCTCATAGTATAATGTGTGTCCAATGTTCACCCAATGTTCCAGTCGGGACTTCCTAACATCCTTCCTTCTCTAGAAAGTCCTGACTAGAAACTGGGGAGATAGCTTAGCTGATAAAGCATTTACCTTACAAGCATGAGACCCCCAGCTCAAGCCCCAGAACCTAAAAATGCCAGACATGGCGGCACATACTTGTAATTCCAGCACTGGAGAGAGAGAGGCATGTAAATCCCTAGGGCTGACCAGCTGGTCCAGCCTAACTGGTGAGTTTCAGACCAGTGAATAGACGCTGTCTTAAAAAGCAAGGGGAACCTTTGGCTGCCACTCACATGCACCCCCACATGCATGCACGCGCGCGCACACATACACACACACACACACACACACACACACACAGAAATAAAGTCCAAACATAAAGGACTCCAGTCTTTGCATATTTGTGTCTTCTACAATGTTATATCTTTCACAGTGCTTTCCACAGTCAGTATTTAATAAATATGAATTGGATTTGGATGAGCTCAAAGGCAAATCATTGAAAATTTACTCTTGACCTAAATTCAGTAAGTGAATATACATGGGACTGGAGAGAGAGTTCAGTGGTTAAGAGTACTTACTACTCTTGCAGAGGACCCCGGTTCAGTCCCCAGCTCCCACAAAGTGGCTCCCAACCACCTGTGACTGTAGTACCCGGAGACCAATGTCCTCTTCTGACTTCTGCAGGCACCAGGCATGCATGTGTCCAACACACATACCCAGCAGGCAAAACATTCATATATGTAAATACCTCTAAAAAGTACAGAGTTTCTGTCATAAACTAATGAAGGAGGTAAATAGAAATGATTGAGTATCAACTGAGGCCTTGACATTAGATTTCACAATTCTCTGACTGTAAGCTTCTGGGAGAGACATTTGCTTCATGTCAAAACCTTGGATCCTGTGTCTTTGAAGGGAGCTATTAATAGATCTTACTTCAGAGTTCCTGGGGAAGAGCAAATGAGCTCGTACAAGGCGTGGACAGCCCTTCATCATAACTATTTATCATTTTTGTGGTTGTAAGAAAAGACGATGATATAATGAGAGAATTTAAGTTACCTAGGAAAGACCCAATGTGTATCCAACCAGATCATATTTTTTTAAATTCCCTAAGAATGCTCTTGAATCATAACACTTGTTTAAAAATGTGATTGTTTAGTTGAAAGAGAAATATTTTTAATATAATAAATAAGGAGAGAGATGCTGGGCTTGCTTTGAGCATCAGCATCAAAATGCATCATCTTAAGTTTTATAGTGAGTAATATCCTGCAGTGAGGATGCCAAGACTGACCAAATCATTGTGTCATCATTCAATTACTGAGGGTCTAGTATGCGCCACTTCATACAGCACATACAAAGTACAAGGCCATTTCCGAGGACCTCATAGCTATGATTTTATGCCCTTGAAGTACTAATATAATAGATCAAAGAGATTTTAAATGATTCCTTTTTGTATTAAAACTATAAAGCTAAGAAAAGAGACATACACACAGGTTTTTCTATTAGTCTAGTGAGAGAAACAGAGCATCGATTCTGGTGCACCCTTGCTGGGAGCCGCAGAAAGAAAATCCTGATAGACACAGTTCAAAAGCATTAGAAAAATGCAAAGCAGTGTTTTCACTTAATCTGCCTTGCAGAGAGTAGAGCTTGCATAAACGAGGTCCCAGACAGCTAGATTTTTAATGGGCCTGGACTCAGGAATCAGAGGCATGCAGAGAAGGTCTGAGGCATTGAGCTTGACCCACCCGTGACTTGGACAAAAGGCCAAGAGCAATAATAAGTCAGTGTGGGGAACAAGAGGCTACCGTGGATCAGTGCCTAATACTCTTAGATGCGTCTAGCCCTGCTGGCAGCACTCAGAATCTGAGGAGGGAGGATTCTGGATTAAGCAGTCACTGCGGAACATCTGTTCTGAGCTTCAGCTCATCCTGGACAGCGTGGCCCATCCCATGAGCTCTTGGGGCAGAGGAACCAGTAAACCACCCCCACCTGGACTGAACTGTCTCTCAGACCTGCCTGAGCAGTGACTGTGCATCCTTCACTGATCTGTGGGGTTTCCCGGTAGCTCCCCATTCAGCCCACATTCCGATTCACCCGAGCCATCCCATGCCGAGGGTATAAGAATCTATCGCTGTCCAACAGCGGAGCAGAATGGAAGGGCTCTGGTGGTAGGTTCTGCATGGTACATGTCCTTTCTTTCCTTTGGTCTTTAAGTTAGTTTTGATGCAATACATGTTCATTATTGAAAAAGCAAAACATGCAGATAAAGTTGGACTAAACTCCTCTGTCTTCAACATCCAGAAATAATAATAGTCTGAATGTTTTGGTTTACATCTCCTTTGGGGAGGGATGGTGCATTACGAACAGCACAGGAAGGAGAGGGAAGTAGAGTTTAAGAACTCCAAGGGCCCTGTGTTTTCTGAGAAGTGGTAAAGCTGTTTTATATGAAAGTGTACTCTGTTATAGCTCTTAAATTTTGTGTGCATGAATGTGTGTGTGTGTGTGTGTGTGTGTGTGTGTGTGTGTGTGTGTGTGTATAATACGGGCACACTCCTGCCATGTAGAAGACAGAGGACAACTCCCAAGCTGTTCTCTCCTTCTACCATGTGGGGTCCCAGGGATCAAACTCGGGTCCTCAGGCCTGGAGGCGAGCACCTTTGCCCACTAAGCTCTCTCCCCAGCCTAAAAGTGTGCTCTGTACTCAGAGCATGGGGGTCCGGAGAGACACTGGCTGCTCCTGCAGAAGACCCGGATTCAGTTCCCAGCCCCCACACGGGCTCACAACTCTAGTTCCAGTTCCAAGGGGATCCAGCTCTCTTCTCTGGCCTCCTCCCTCCAAGCCAGAGACACATACAAGTCTCCAACACATGGTACACATACACACTACAGGCAAAACACTCATGCCCATAAAATAAAAAAACAAACAAAACCTTTCAAAAAGAGTAAGTCATACATATTTATACCTATAAGGTAACCACAGAAAAAGTGGTTAAAAAAAGAAATCACCTATAACTACACACACTACATGAAGACTGCCAGGGAAGTCAAGCAAGTAGTTACCAGAAGGATCTAAGGCTCAGAAAAAGGGAACACTGTGGCTACTGTGCTGGTTAGGGTTTCTATTGCTGTGATGAAACCCCATGACCAAAGCAATGTGGAGAGGAAAGGGTTTATTCCGTTTAGGCTTTCAAATCACTGAAGAAAGTCAGGACAGGAACTCTCACAGGGCAGGCACCTGGAGGCAGGAGCTGATGCAGAGGCCATGGAGGGGTGCTGCTTACTGGCTTGTTCCCCATGACTTGCTTAGCCTGCTTTCTTCCAGAACCCAGGACCACCAGCCCAGGGTGGCACCACCCACAATGGGCTGGGCCCTCCCCCATCAACCACTAATTAAGGAAATGCCCTCCAGGTTTGCCTACAACCCAATCTTATGGAGTCTGTCTTAGGGTTTCTATTGCTGTAACTCGAAGCACCAAGACCAAACAGCAAGTCGGGGAGGAAAGGGCTTCCACATTGCTGCTCACCACTGAAGGAAGTCAGGACAGGAACTCACACAAGGCAAGATCCTGGAGGCAGGAGCTGATGTAGAGGCCATGGAGGGGTGCTGCTTACTGGTTTACTTTCCCTGGCTTGCTCAGCCCACTTTCTTAAGGAAGCTTGGACTACAGCCCGGGAATGGCACCACCCACTATGGGCTGGCCCCTCCCCCATTGATCACTAGTTGAGAAAATGCCTTACAGCTGGGTCTCATGGAGGCTGTTCCTCAACTGGGGCTCCTTCCTCTCTGATGACTCTAGCTTGTGTCAAGTTGACACACAAAACCAGCCAGTACAAAGGCTTTTTCTGAATTGAGGTTCCCTCCTCTCAGATGACGTCAGCTTGTGTCAGGTTGACATCAAAGTATCTAGCACAGCTATTTCACATTTGTGTGTTTTGGGGCCTGAAACTAAGCCCCAATTTGTATCATCCCATATAAGGCAGCTAACTCTCTTAGACAATCTGCAGGGTTTATCTAGCCCAGAGTTCAGACAACCATAGCTTATGTACAGAGAAGGATAGCCCAGCTAAGACTAAAAGAAATCTGAGCTCCCACTGACCACCTGGAAGACATAACTTTTAGTTCAGTCTATTTGACTAAATACTTGATTTAAGGTGTTGATTTCTGCAGCATTCTATTCAAAATACCCAGCACACTAGCTAAAAAAAGGTTATGCTGTCTAAAGGGGAAGGTCAGATGTTGAAGTTAGCAGACAAAGATTTTTAAGGAAACTGTGTTCAAAGACATAAGAGAAACATAATTGCAATGAGTGAAGAGAATAGAGTTCTCAGAAGAGAAGTAAAATTAACAAAAAGAACCAATTATTCTGTAAAAATAAAATATCCAAAATTTAAAACTAATTGGATGAATTGAAAATAGGTTGATAAAATTATCCAATCTGAAGAGAGAAAAGGCTGAAGAAATATGAATGAACAGAGACCTCTATCAACTGTGTGTGTGTGTGTGTGTGTGTGTGTGTGTGTGTGTGTGTGTGTGTGTAGTGGCATTCCCAGAAAGAGGAAATAAGGGAGAAAAATAGTACCTTAACTGAGGCCACTATTCTGCAATTTGCTAGGAGGCATAATTTACAGATTCAAGAAACTCTGCAAATACCACTGGAGAAAAGTGCAGAACAGTAAAATCTGCCAGACTGCTGAAAACTAAAAACAAAACAAAACTGTAAATTTTTATGGAAATTTTTCTATTAAAAAAGCCTGATCATTGGGCTGGGTGGTGGTGATGCACACCTTTAATCCCAGTACTCAGGAGGCAGAGGCAGGCAGATCTCTGTGAATTCAAGGCCAGCCTGGTCTACAGAGTGAGGTCCAAGACAGTCAGAGCTGTTTTATGTGTACAGAGAAACCTTGTCTCCAAAAACCAAAAACAAACTAACAAACTGACAACTAAGCAACATTGATTTGAATAACTCCTGTATTTTCATTAAAAAATATAATAAAGCTCAAAGTAAAATAACATCTTGGAAGTGCTGAAAGGGAAGGAAGGAAACCCTGCCAACATGGGATTTCACACCCGGTTGAAAATTTCCTTTAAGTGACCCACATTGCAATAAATAAAAAGGTACAAATCATAAGCTCATCTTCAGGAAGGAATAAAACAGGACCAGAAATGCTAAGTCGGTCGGTAAATATAAATGGTTGTCCTTTTCTGTTAATTTGTTTAAAATACAAGTGCTAACTTAATAAAAATATAGTTACAGACTTATCACTTAAATGGATACATTGCAAATGACAGCAAAGAGTGTGAGTTGAGCGGAAATGGATGTACATAAACATGAAGGTCCTACATTGTATATGAAACGGTATGACACTGAATGCACCAGAAAAAGTTAAGGATGTATATTTTATCCTTAGAGCATCCACCAAAATGCCAGGGAGAGGCATAGCTAAAATGCTCATACACAGATTTAAACTACGCTCTCTCAACAGAATTCGAAAATTGGCTCTTCATAATAAAATAATCTGAATCTTTTCTCTTTTTTAAATGGTACTAGGCTTTGAATGTGGGGCCTAGTGCATGTTAGGTTAAGTGCACTCTAACTAGGAATGTTAGGAGGTACATTCCTAGTCCTTCTTTTCTTTTCTTTCTTTTTTCTTTTTTTAATTTTGAGACGGTCTCTCAAAGTTGCTTACACCAGCCTTGAACTTGCAATCCTCCTTCCTTAGCCCCCTGCCTAGATAACAGGACAGAACTATCAGCCCCACTTAAAGACAACTCCAGGTCTGAAGCATAGATTAGACAGAGTGCACAAACACATGTTCAGTGTACCTGTGGCGTTAAAACTTAAGACTGGGGGAAAATCATCTCTAAATACCTCATTAGAAAGGTGATAATTAATCATGTTTTAGCCTTTTATCTGAGATCAAGGGCAAGGGGATGATAATGGGGTGGAGGTGAGGAACACTGAATTTATCCAAAAGAAAACAAAATGACAGAACCTAGGGACAATAAATTAATTTAAAGATGAGAAGCACAGAAGACAATTCATGCATTGCTAGGCAACAGAGACACGTTCTGAGTAATGTGTGGTTAGGACATGTCTGAGAAATACGTCATTAGGCAACTTCACTGATATCTAAACATCAGAGTACTTACACAGACTTGGGCAGCCATAGCATCACTAGGCAACGGAATGTTATGGGACCAATTTGGTACATGTGGTCGGCCTTTGATCAACCCATCATTATGTATGATTGTGTTAAAATAGTAGGTCTCACTCCGAGCATATCAACAATTAGACTACAGAGTAATGGGCTGAACACGATGCTGAAAGAATCAACCCAGGACTGGGTAGACAGCCCAAGCCTGAGGACCTGAACCACGGTAAAGCTGAACACAAGACCGTGCACCTGAGATCCCAGGGTTCCTACAGAGAGGTGAGAGGCAGAGACAAGAGAGTCCTGGAATGCTCACAGGTCAGCCAGCCTGGTGTAAGCAGAGGCAAACAACATCAGAAGAGCCCCTGTCTCAAGGTGGAAGGCAAGGATCAACACCCGAGGTTGTCCTCTGGATTCCATACATGTGCTGTGGCACAAGCATGTCTGCACTACACACATACATGCACACAGGCTCACACATACACACACACACACACACACACACACACACACAGAGAGAGAGAGAGAGAGAGAGAGAGAGAGAGAGAGAGAGAGAGAGAGAGTTTTACCAGCACACATGAAATAAAAATACATAAGGACCAACTTACCCATTATATAATGCGAAGTGGACAGAGTTTGGGATTTAAAGTAAGTCCAGCCTACCCTTGGTTGCCAGCTTGGCCGTGTATGTTTTCTTAAGAGTACAGCGGAGATTTGACAAGCACTTCCTTCACAGGAATATTACATGTGGAGTGCATACACAGCCTTGTGCCTAGGAAGTGCTGATAAAGGCTAATCCTTTCTCCTACAATCTAGCTGGACATAGAAGACACAGTACCAGTATTAGGAAATTGGGTTGTCTCCAACAAGGATTGGAAATTATGGTCATAGACCAAACCTAAACTGCCATTTGTTTTTTTACAGATGTTTTCCTGGAACACAGCCACATAGTTCTCTTATGGTCATATATCAGAGGCATATGGGGCCTAAAACAGTCATCATCTGCCCCTGCAAAGTGATGTTTGACCATTTCTGACCCAGAACACAGTTATAAAATTTTATTTCCAAATTCCCACCTAGCTTTTTCTTTTGGTTTTGCTATAACTCCATTTACTTGGCACTAGATGAATTAACTTATAGTAAAAATAACGAATTACTTAGATGTCTGTTGAAAGTGATAATCCATGCTTTCTCTGTGGCAGCGCAGCTCCAAGCCCTCTGCCTTCCTACAATAGCCTTTCACTGTATCTCTAGAAACACACTGACCGATCTGAGTCACTAAAATCGTCTTCCTTCCTCCATAGTCAGAAATCATAGTCCCCTTTATGTGTGTTAATGTGCAGACTCCCAATGGATCTTCTCATTTAATTCTTCTTCCCATTTCACAGCTGAGACAACTGAAGTTGAAAGAAGTTTGGCCACAGGCTTGGTTACTTTTCTATTGCTGTGATAAGATGCCATGACAAAGCCAAATTTAAAGAAGAAAGAGTTTATTTGGGGATTATAATTTCTGAGGGATTGAGCACCTGTCTGCCATGGTGGGTAACATGACAGCAGGCAGGCATGGTGCTGGAGCAGTAGCTGAGAGCTTACACCTTGAGACACTACCATGAGGCAGAGGCAGTGAGAGCTAACCAGGAATGATACGGGCTTTGAGGTTTTAAAGCCCACCCCCAATGACTCACCTCCTCCAGCAAGGCCATGCCTCCCAATCCTTCCCAAACAGTCCACCAATCGGGGATCAAGTATTCAAATACGTGAACCTATGGGAGGCATTATCATTCAAACCACCGCAGTCATCTGCCAATCAATGGGTAGTGAGAGAATGAATATCTGACAGTCGATCTCTGATGTTTCTAGTTTGTTGGAGGAAGAGTCAAAATACTTCTGAGTGTAATGTCAGCCCCCAACTCTGACTTTTGTGGGCGAACGAAGTGTATGGAAGCTGTAAGATGCAAAATCCCGGAGCCTTTACAAGGAAGCCGAGAAGCCTTTAGTTAAGTAATTAAAGCTATTAGCTCTGGCTTGCATGCTGTAAAACTTTACAAGAGCAGGAAGCGTGTGATGCAACCTATCAAGTTAGCACAATAAAAAACGCTTGAACAAACCTCCCTTGTCCACAGAAAACCCCCTGTGTAATGCTGGGGCACTCCGCAAATCCAAACAGTCATTCTGCAGATTCACAAAGTCCTGGGCTCTGCACTGACAGGGGGTGGGGTGAGGGTGGAGGTGGAGAGAGAGGTGGCTAGACGCTGGAGATGATGGTGAGCATCCTGGCCCCTAGTACGGACACACACATACTCAAACAGCCAATAGGAAAAGGGACCAGAAGGAAATTTCTAGTGACTACAGGTACAGGGACACTGTGGTGGTTTAGTGAAGGCTTACATGTAGTGGGTAGCCATTCCAGCTTTGATCTGGAAGTTCCAACCCCCATTGAGGCTTCAGTAACTGTCATGCCTACAAGGCGGGGCAAGAGAGGACCCTGAAGACATGAGATCCGGACGCGCAGCCCTCTCTTGGTTCCTGGATCCTGGACGCTAGAGGTAGACCGAGCAGAGTTCTCCAGAGAACACCGCTGGACTGTGCTACGTCTTCCCCAGACCTTGCAACCTACCTATCCCTTCATTTGTAAGTTACACCACTAATAAACCTCCCTTTTAACTACGTGGAGTGGCCTTAATAATTTCACCAATACTTACACATCCAGGGTTTGGTCTCTACCTGGTAGCACTATTAGGAATGAGTGGATTAACCCATTGATGACCATGCTGAACGTGCTGTCAGGAGGTGGGGCCCAGCTAGAGGAGTAGGTCACTGACGGTATGACTTTGAAGATGAATCTTGTTTCTGGTGCCTCCTTCTCTTTCTCCTTCCTGCTTGTCATGAGGTGAGGCCCTTTGTTCTACAGCATGTTTCCCTGCCATGATGTTCTGCCTCACTGCACACAGTCCCAGAAGCCACAGAGCCCGTGATCATGGAATGAAACCTCTGAACTGTGAGAAAACAAAAACAAAAAACAACTTGCTTTCTTTAAGTTTGTTAACATTCTGATCCCCATGGGGCTGCCCTGTGTCTTCACGTAGAAGTCTCTTTTTAAGGAAAACCTCCCCTTCCTCTCTTTCTCCTTCTGCTTTTCCTCCCACGAGGTGTGCACCTCTCTCTCTCTTCCCCCCCCCCCCCCCCCCCCCCCCGCCTCCCTCTTTCTGCCTCATCTCTCTATGATAATAAACTCTCCAGGTGGATGCAGAGTCTGGGTTGTGTATTACTGGCCGCTGCAGCCACCATGCCCGCAACTCGCCTCTGCATCTGCCCAGCATGCCAGCATGTTTCCCTGCACGTGCAGGATACCCTTGCCCCCGCCGCAGCCCCCCCCGCCACCCCGCCCCCACCCCTGCATAATAATATATCATAACAAAGTTGTTTTCTCAAGAATTTGTCATGAAATGACAAAAAGCAGCTAACACTAACATCTATTCTGGGAATTCAAAATGTTGTATTCTTCCAGGCAGTGGCGGCACACACCTTTAATCCCAACACTCCGGAGGTGCAGGTAGGTAGGTAAATCACTGTGAGTTCCGGGCCAGCCCAGGGCTGCACAGTGAGACCCTGTCAAGAAAAGCTTTATGCTGTCCCGTGTAAGACTCAGAAATAGTCTCCAGAGAAATGAGACTTGAGCTCAGCACTCAGCTGTGCGTCACCCGGTTACCTCCGCATCTCTTCCCCCACCTCGCACCCTCGTCCAGGCTTCATTTCCTGTTGCTGTGATTCAATGCCCAGGCAAAGGTAACGGGAGGGAGGAAGAGCCTATTTTGGCTCGCTGTCCGAGGGACAGGCCATCACGACGGAGAAGTCCTGGCTGCAGAGGACCGAGGCGGCTGGTCGAGTCACGTGCACAGTCAGGAAGCAGAGAATGGTGAACGTGGGCGCACTGTTCTTTTTCTCCTCTTCATTCCGTCAGCCCGCGCGAGGGCTGCCCACATCGAAGGTGGGGCTTCCCATTTGAGCTGAGCCTCTCTGGGAACACCCTCACAGACGTGCCCAGGGGTGTCTCCTAGGCAACTCCAAATCCCATCAAAATGCCAATCAAGATTGGCTACCGCAGCGCACGCCTTTAATCCCAGCACTCAGGAGGCAGAGGCAGGTGGATCTCTGTGAGTGCGAGGCCAGCCTGGGCTACAGAGTGAATTCCAGGACAGGCTCCAAAGCTCCACAGAGAAACCCTGTTTCTAACAAACAAACAAACAAACAAAAAGATTGGCTATCATAGTCACCTAGGCCAAAAAAGGAGGAAGAGGAGCCATAAAGGAGAAGGTGACACTCATTCTGGTTCCATCAGAGAAACAAAAAGGGCGGGCACCACACATGAGGGCGGGCACCACACAAGAAGGCTGGCACCACACATGAGGGCTGGCAGCACACAGTCCTGGTTTTGATTTGTCTCCTATCTTACATTTGTTTTCCTTTCTGGCAGCTGAATTTGGCCTTTACTCTCACGATGAATTTATTGCCTCCGTTCATGTGCCTATTCATTGGTTCATCCATTTACCTTTTCATTATTACTCTTTCATTTTTCTTTCCAGACATGCATTTATTGATCCATTCTATTACCCACTCATGGTTCACTAACCTATTCAAGGATCCATCTGTCTACTCATGTATGCAGTCCTTCATCAAAACAGCATTCATGGAGCAAAACAGCATTCATGGAGTCCCTTCTCACTACCACATCAGGTGCTGACAAGCTCCTGTACACACCACAGCAGCTCCATACCTGGAAAGATAAGTAGGTTTTGCCAAGATGCAAACGAGGAATCAACGTGGAGGAAGCATGATTTGAAATCCCATCCTCACGCTTCTGTGGGCACCAGCTTGTCAACTCAGTTTTCATTAGAACGATTTGTTTGTTTGTTTTTTAGAAATATGACTCTTCCCCACAAGGAGAGACAAGTCTGGGAGACCAGAAAAAAAGTTCAGGCTGAACCACGGAGTATTTGAGGAGTATTTCTGAGGAAGCTCTGGTAAGTCATGTCTCTAAATCCCATCTCAATAAAATACGTTTTGCTAGAGAAAACGACTGTACCGTGTGCGCTCCTTTCTCGGAGCGTGCTGAGGCCATTACCCACCCCAGAGCATCAGGACTGTGCGTTCCCTTCAGTGGCAGCACCGACTGGGACGGCTCCCTTGGGCCACCGCCGGGCCTCATCGGCAGCCCTGAGAGTAATGAAGCCTCGAGCTTAAAAAGCGCTTTCTCTCTTCATTCCTGATAGAATCTTCAAGACGCTCTCGTTTTACAGATAAGGACTGCTAAGTGAAACCTCTTAAGGGAAAGTCATTGTTCAAGGTCACACAGCCTGAACGTGACAGAGCTAGGTATGGAGCCCATGCCCACTGCCATTAAGAGACCAGGGTCTCTGCAGCATCATTAAATGTATGTTGGCAACTGTATACACAATAAAATCACACATGAGATACTACATGTACATAGAGTATCCAAAGATTATTGCCATGTAAAAGCTATCTCTATATAAGATTCCTTTTTTATTTTTAAGGTTTATTTAAGGGCTTCAAACCAGAATGAATACACACACACACACACACACACACACACACACACACACACACACACACTTGGGGGAGGGGCAAAAGAAGGCAATGTAAAATCCTTCCTGGTTTGGGAGGGGTCTCATATAAATAAAACTATGTTTTGCAAGGGAAATACTTTTGCCATGGAGCTCAGTTCTCTTTCTCTTTTTTTATTCAGTCTGGGTCAGCGGCCCATGGAATGGTGCTGCACACATTTAGTGTGAGTCTTCTCTCCATAGTTAAACCTCTATGGAAATGTCCCCACATACATGCCGCGAGGTGTGTTTCTTAGGTGACTAAAAGCCAGCCAAGGTGACAACGGAGAAGATCAGCCATCACAACTTCCCACTTATGGGACCCACCTCTTAAGGGCTTCACCTTCCAATAGTGCCCCTCTGGGAACCAAGTCTTTACCATGTGGACATTTGGAGGACAAACTTGGGATCCAAAGTGCCTAATGCCAAGGCTGAATGCTTCTTGCTCACCACTCAGCATTTCTTTTCTCTTTCTTTCTTTCTTTCTTTCTTTCTTTCTTTCTTTCTTTCTTTCTTTCTTTCTTTCTTTCTTTCTTTCTTTCTTCCCTTCTTCCTTCCTTCCTTTCTTTCTTTCTTTTTTCTCTTTCTTCCTTCCTTTCTTTTTTTCTTTTTTTTTCTTTCTGAAACAGGGTTTCTCTGTGTAGTAGTCCTGGCTGTTCTGGAATTCACTCTGTAGACCAAGCTGGCCTTGAACTCACAGAGATCCACCTGCTTCTGCTTCCCGAGTGCTGGGATTAAAGATGTGTGCCACCACCACCTGGCAATAGCATTTCTTATTCTGCGTATTTGCCCCTTTTCTGGCTAATTTTGAGTCAACTGGACACAGCTTAGAGTCATCTGAGAGGTGGGAACCCCAACTGAGAAAATGCTGTAAGATCAGGCGGTATGCAGGCCTGTAAGGCGTTTTCTTAATTAGTGATTGATGTAGGAGGACCCAGCCCATTGTGGGTGGGGCCACCCCTGGGCTGTTGGTCCTGGGTTCTATTAAGAAAGCAAAGTGAGCAGCCGGGCGGTGGTGGCGCACGCCTTTAATCCCAGCACTCGGGAGGCAGAGGCAGGCGGATCTCTGTGAGTTCGAGGCCAGCCTGGACTACCAAGTGAGTTTCAGGAAAGGCGCAAAGCTACACAAGAGAAACCCTGTCTCGAAAAACCAAAAAAAAAAAAAAAAAAAAAAAAAAAAAGAAAGCAAAGTGAGCAAGCCAGGAAGCCAGGTCCTCTGTGACCTCTGCATCAGCTCCTGCCTTCAGGTCCCTGTCCCGGCTTCTTTCAAAGATCAACTACACTGTGGAAGAAGAGTAAGCCAAATAAATCCTTTCCTCCCCAACTTGCTTTTGGTCATGGCGTTTCATCACAGCAATAGTGATGCTAACTGAGAGACCTCCTATAGTCCTTTTCAAGGCTTCCCAGACACCAGAAGTAAGAGTCCAAAACTGGACAGTACAACCCACATCATGATGTTTGTCCTACATCCTGTTTCAGAAAATTTGGATTCATTTTCATCATTTAAAACCTAGAAAAGTTGGGACTGGAGAGATGTCTCAGTGGCTAAGGACACTTCCTACACTTCCAGAGGATCTGAATTTGATTCCTAGCAACCACAACAAGCGGCTCACAACCCACCTGTCACTCCAGCTCCAGGGGTCTGACCCTGATGGCCTCCTTGGGCAGCTGCACTCAAATTCACATGCCCACACCCACACACAGACAGATACAAAGGGCTATGCATCATTAAAAATGAAAATAAGCCAGGCAGTGGCGGCACACGCCTTTAATCCCAGCACTCGAGAGGCAGAGCCAGGTGAATCATTGTGAGTTCGAGGCCAGCCTGGTCTACAGAGTGAGTTCCAGGAAAGGCGCAAAGCTACACAGAGAAACCCTGTCTTGAAAAAAACAAAAACAAAAACAAAAACAAAAAAACAAAAAACAAAAAAATGAAAATAAATTTAAAAAAAAAAAAAGAAAAAGTTCTTTTTTAAAAAAATCTAAGTTTCTGGCTTCTCTTGACCATAGGAAGGTTTGGCCAAGCGGGCCAAGCGGCACGTGGCAGTAACGGGCCTGGGAATGTGCAATCATTTCACTGTGGGCTCCCCCCGCCCTTCACTCATCACATGACTGACCTGGATCTCAGACACTGTGGTTTGCAACCTGGAGGCAGATACCCGTACCTGCCCACATTGAAGCTCCTGCATTCATAGGGAACCAGACAGTTCACAGTATGCACCTTTTTTTTAAATGATTGGACTGATGCACAAATGAATTTGACTTAGGAATAGACATGCGAACCAGGTATCATTCCAGTTTCCAGGGACTGTGATGTTTTTCTGCTTTATAAGGTATAATTGACAGTAAAAACTGTATATATTCAAGTGTCTAACATGAAGTTTTGACTTGTGTTTTCGTTGTGAAATGATTATCATAATCAGTTTAATGAACATGAAATCACCTCCCTCGGATGCCTTCTTGTTTTGTAGTGAGAATAATAAGGATCTCCTCACCTGCTCCCATCGCTCTGCTAAACAGACATAGTGTTTAACCAACTCTGATGGCTTGTTGCTGTACCCACAGATGGCGCGTCTCTCAACCCTCATCAGAGAAGCTTCTTTTTGCAGGAGATGATGATGAATACAGAGACCCACAACTTGTCAAGGTGCAGGATAGGGGACTGTGGAGTGCCCCATCTTGAATGGGACATTTGTATTACACCCTTCCACCCAGGGCTCAGGGATCAGGAACACAGAAGAGAGTTCAGGAAGAGTGTAAGAGGTGGTGGGTAACTACAGAATATGATGAAATTGTTCTTTCCAGACGCAACAAGACAGATGCACAGATGGACCCACAGCCATGGGGACAGCATACTCAAGACCTTCACAAGCACAAACTATACAAAATCCCAACATGGAGATTTGGGAGTGGGCCACAAAGTTGGACACAAAACCTCATCCTTAGCTAAGAAGCTCTTGGCAATGATAGCTACTGTGAAAAGGAGAGTGAGTGTCCTTTAAGGGTGTGACCTTTGGTAGGTCAGTCACACTCCAGGGCAGCTTCATACCATTGGGCTGTTGGCCAGCACCGAGTGGACTCAATGGGTTTTAAAAGAAATAGAGAGAACATAAGGTTAGGAGAGTAGGAAGGTGGGGATGGATCTGGAAGGAGTTGGGAAAGAGATTAATATGATCAAAATACATTGTACGAAATTCTCAAAGAATTAATCAAAGTATTCTTTTCCAAAAGGATTTCTTGAAAGAACATTTCAGCAAATGTCAGTTACTAAACCGAGTCCCCACGCTGTATATCACGTGTCCAGAACTTACTTAGGTCCTACCTACAAGCTTGACCTTTGGCTATGCAAACAATGCCACACTTCTGGAAAATTCTTTAATTTGAGCTTTATGCTCTGGATCATTCCTTGAGATGTCAATGATATATTTATTTTTTTTACTTTTAAAGAATTTCATTATAAAGCCAGGCAGTGGTGGTGTATGCCTTTAATCACAGCACTTAAGAGGCAGAGGCCGATGGATCTGAGTTTGAGGCCAGCCTAGTCTACAGAGTGACTTCCAGGACAGCCAGGACTACATAGAGAAACCCTGTCTCAAAAAAAAAAAAAAAAAACAACAATAAATATTTCATTATAAAATAATGTTTGGGAGCTGGAGAGATAGCTCAGCTGTTAAGAGCACTGGCTATTCTTCCCGAGGATCTGGGCTTGATTCCCAGCACCCACATGATTGATGGCTCACAAACATCTGCAATTCTACTTCCAGGGAGGGTATTTAATGGCCTCTTCTAGTCTCCACAGGCACCAGACAACATAGTCCACAGACTATTGCAGACAAAGCAATCAAATACATAAAATATTTCTTTTTAATTACAAATAATATGTAGGATTGGAGAGATGGCCCCACAGTTAAAAGCACTTGTTGCTCTTAGAGAGGACCTGGGTTCTGTTCCTAGCACCCACATGGAGGCTAACAACCATTGGTAGCTCCAGTTCCAGGGAAGCTGATGCTCTCTTCTGTCCTCCACAGGTACTACACACCTACACACACACAATGCACATACATTCATGCAAGCAACTTCCATACACATAAAAATAAAAATAAAAATAAACCCCTGTTAAAGTAATTTTTATTAGAAACATGGTACCTGAAAATGAACATTGACAAAGGGTAGGAAATAAAAGTGCTCAATGCAGAGGTCCCTGGTTAACAATTTTGTTTGCATTCTTGTTAGATACATAGGAAAGTAAAGGTTGAATTGCCCTGTGTTTCATAGTCTTTTTCAAAACTCATCAATGTCGTACCAGTGGCTTGTTTCATTATGAATTGTTTCTCTGTTGGGGTTTGATAATGGGACATCTTCCACAGCCTCATACCTTGAATATCTTGTGTCCAAGCTGGCAGAGCTGTTTTGGAAGATGTTGGGGACCTTAGGAGAGAGGACTTAGGTATAAAAAGCAAAACACAGGAGGTCACTTCCAGGATTTCTGCTTCTTATCAACCATGTATGAGCTAAAGAATCCCCTCCATCACATGGTCTTATAGTAGTGTTCTGCCCAAATGCATGGGGCCAAAAAAAATGGATGGACTCCTCTGGAACTGTGAACCAAAATAAATCATTCCTCCTTCATTTTCTTGGGTATTTTGGTCACATCTATGCAAAGAGGACAAAGCATCCTCTATAGGACAACTTCAGTAACCATGGAGCGTTGTATTAGATGTCTGTACCTCAATTTAATTACCCGAGTCCTTGCTGGTCAGGTCCTAAGATCTTTGCAGTTTTGGGTTATATTGAACCAGGCTTCAAAGAATATCCTAGAAGCAGAATTGGGAAACTTTAGAATATGTGAAAACCTGGTGCCGTATTCATGTGGGCAGGAATTCCTGATAATCCAAGAGAGAATATCCCCTTCAGGAGCCTTATGGGAATTACTGATGAGTAAAAGCTGGAGTGTCATCCTCCTGCTCATTGATGTGGTACAAACACATATGGGTTCTAGCAATTGCGTCAAAACAATTGTAGACATTGCAAACCAAGGAGCTATGTTCAGCTACAGGCTAACTTTGCATTACTGGAAAATGTCATCTATGTTACGAGGCTGCATACAAGTCACTCAGAGAATCTCAGGTTACAGGTATCAGGAGACAAGGACAGAGCAGTAAGCACTTTGCCTGACTCAGGTCACAGTGACAGACTTCATTCAGTTCTAAGCATCCCTGGTTGGGGAAGATACGGCTAACTGGAGAGTATTGGGGGATAGGGCTATTGTGGGGAGGCCCTTCTAATTGTGACCTGTGCATGATGGCTGACAGGCCAAGAGTAACCGGTCCTAGAAAGGAGCCTAAGGGACGTGGTATGACTACTGTCACCTCACTATAAGGTTATCTGTTGACATATAGTCAGGGATTCCCTAACTCTGAGTAGGCACGGTGATGGAAACCACACGTCAAATTTCCATTGCATCTAAGAGAGAATTGCACAATGCCCTTCGTAATGACCTTCAAATGCCCTTTATAAATGGGATAGAAGTTTCTCAACAGATCTAAGAAGGCTAGGGCAGTGGCTCTGCCTGAAGGGGTTTGGGCCAGGGAGATTCACCATGGGGAATTACCCTTGTGTGTCACTTGAAAATGTTTTTAAACCACAAGTGTAAATTCCTTCTATGATGGAGAAACAAAACCAACTGGAATTGATGGGCTAAGATTTGGTGGTAGCCCTGGCTAACACACAGAACAAATCATGAAGGATTTGTCCAGAAGCATGTGGTTTTTCTCAGAATGGAGGAGTGGCTGAACAAGGCCACAGGGGTCCCTGAACTGCCTGGTGGCCTAATAGTCTGTTTTTTGCTACAACTTGGCTCTGCCTTTCCTATTCTGGGTCACTTGGCTCTCGACTTAAGTCCCCCAAGAGACCCAGACTAATTGGACAAATGGGATCATATCTAATTTTCTCACTAAAACAGGGGCAGATGGTTCCCCCAAGAACACTTAGAATGTTGTTACCTAAAGGAAGAAAGGACATTGGTCAGGCAAAATCTAGATATGCACATTTGTTTATAGTAAATGTCATAAGTTGTCTCTCAAGTCCTCACAGGTATGCCAGGGCTGGTAAGCACATGATGATGAGACTGTACAGGCATTCTCGTCTTTGAATGGATAATAGCATGTCAAGATTCCCTCCCAACCCTGAGAGTTCAGCTCTGTGGGGAAATGCCATCTTTTAGATAGGACAGTCCCACTCTAGCAAGGACCACACTTTTATAAACAACACACTCTCAAATTCTCTATGTCCAGAGCCAATGAAGACAAAAATACTTTCTCTCTAGGCTCTTCTTTCTCAATTTTTCTTCCTCCCTTGCAGTTTATTGTCCTGCACTTTTGACCCTTCTTGTTGGATGGATTTAAAGATCCAAAGAGAACAAATGGGTCTCCTCCAAGATCCTACTCCAGGCCAGCCTGGACCAGCAGCTTGGCCCTGAAAAAAATCACCCAACATCTCTGGACCTATATGTTTGCATCATGAAATGGAGATGATAACACTCTATGAGCTTGCGGGGGGATTAGATAACTCATTTAAAATGATCATTAAAGGCCCTGCCATGGAGAAAGGGCCCAAAAGTTCATCCCCTCTTCATCTCCTTAAACTCTCCTTCCATTCCAAAACAGGGTTATCATTACTAAAACAACAAGCTTTGGAAATACTTGCCAAAAGCCACATGGAAAGGTATGCTTCTTGCTTCCCAAGGAGAGGACGTATATTCCAAGTGATTGTCCATGTTCTAGTCCCCAGCAGAGTTCCTGGTTGACACGTGTGCTTACCAGATGAGAGGACTGATGAATCAGTGGATGAGACAGAAGAACAGGAATGACTGTTCTGAGGTTCAATGCACGATCCAGAAAAGAAAGGTGACAGACAAGGAAGGAAACCAAGAGTGTGGATGGAGACAACAGTCAGCAAGTGCCTCCTACACAGAAGAGACTGGGGGACAGGACCATCTGGGCATTGGAGGGGGACACTTTGGGGATCAGCCCATGGGACTGCTTAGCCCTGATTTGGGCTTCTGGGCTGAAAGGACATGATGGAAGTTTTTAGAGTAAGACACTGAGGTGATCTATTTTGAAGAATTCTCTGGAGAAAACGAAATAAGAACTTTGTGTGTGTCCCTGTTATTCAGGGACAGGGTGATTCCGGGACAGCCTCATAGCCTAGTTCTGCAGGCCTGATGTTCCACAGGGTTAGTCCAAATGAATGTGGCAAGGCTAACAGTGTGTGTTGCCCTGAGATAGACCAGCAATGGCTAGGAGGCATTACTAGCAAGCAGTCCATAGTCTTTGTTGCAGCAGATTTCTTAAATGAACTCAAGATATAATAAATGTGCACTCAGTCAAAAATGAGGCAGGAGATTACTGGAGATATACTGGAAGATATACTGGAAGTATAAAGCCAGTCTGGGATACATAATGAGTTCAAGCCTAGCCTGAGCTATATAGTGAGATCTATCCCAAACAAACAAATAAATGGATCATAGAAAAAAAAAAAAGAAATTATGACTGGATTTTGAAAAGGCAAATACATGTACCTCATTAGTACCTAGACAGGGAAGTGAGATTTTTTTTTTTATTATTATTTTATTTTTTGAGACAGAATCTTCCTATATAACTCAGGCTGGCCTCAATTCATGATCCTCTTGCCTCGGAGTGCTCTACCATGCCAGTTCAGAAATGGGTTTTAAATGTGAGTATACAGGACTAGGAGATGGCTCAGTGGTTAAGAGTACTGTGTTGCTCTTGCAGAGGATCCAACTTGAGTTCCCAGTACCCAGATGGTGGTTTATAACTGTAACTTTAGTTCCAAGGGATCTGATAACCTTATCTGGCCTTCACAAGCAGCAGGCATGCACGTAGTGTACATACTTACATGCAGGCAAACACTCATATGTATAAAATAAATAAATATTTTATTTTTTAATTGAATATGTTTAAGAGCCCCTGGGACACTGAACAGAAAATACATTTCTGGTCACGAAGCCAGAAATTCTGACATAACAGATATGATATATAGCCCAGGAATCTATACTTCTAGTTGCATCCCCTGGTTCCAAGGAGGGGCCCTCATGGACCACATTCGGGGTGAGAATAAGCATCAATGTTGTGTAGACATGGACTTGGATTCCTCCTCCTTCTTATTCTTCTGGTATGTGTGTGTGTGTGTGTGTGTGTGTGTGTGTGTGTGTGTGTGTGTGAGAGAGAGAGAGAGAGAGAGAGAGAGAGAGAGAGAGAGAATGTATGTGCACATGTGGATGTGTGATGTGTGTACCACATATGCACGGAGGCCAGGGGAGGAAGCTATGTTGTCCTGCTCTATCTAGGGATCCTCATGCCTGGACAGCAAACACTGCTAGCCACTGGCCATCTCCCCAGACTTTGACCCCTAGCTTCTGGGATTTAGCCCTTTACTCAAGGACAGTGAAATAAAGGTTTGGCTTCCCCTATGGGTTTGCTTTGAGAAGGAAATGAGAAAATACATGAAAACCTAGGAAAACTCCAGAGCAAGATGACCAGGCAAATCCCTGCTAGAAACCAGTGTGTGCTGTAGAGGCTCAGTAAATGTAGAAAAGGCAGATATGCACACATAGAGACTTTTACACCCCATGTATGAAGAGCTATTGCTCCGTGGCAATAATTGGCAAGCATGTCTCCTGAGATGGGTCTGTGGCTGAGCACTCACTCTGACAGCGTTATTTTGTTTATTTTTCTGGACCACCTTAGAAGGTGGGCATTGCATACATACATTGTTCCAGGGACGCTAGACAAATTGTCTGTTGCCTCTGCCCCTGAAAGGACACCAGTGACAAGACAACGTAACTATTCAACCCAAGTCTACCTTGGGGAACCAATGAACTTCTTTGTCTTACCTGTAGGAGCATGAGTAACTGCAAAGTGGGTGCATTCCTCCGAAAGCCTCAGCCCAGAATGGATGTCAGCTCCCTCAGAGCTGCACATATGGCATCATCCCTCGACCCCTTGAGTTTCCGCTCTCTGTGGCAGTGGTTCCCAACCTCCCTAATGCTGTGGCCCTTTAATACAGTTCCTCATGCTGTGGTGACCCCCAGTCATGTTTATTTTGTCACTACTGCATAACTGTAACTTAGCTACTGTTATTAACCATAATGTAAATATCTGATATACAGGATAGCTGATATGCGACTCCCAGAGGGGTCGTGACCCACGGGTTGAGAACCACTGCTCTAGGCGCTCTAGCATTACTGAGACTATGTGCAGCTGGGGCAGAATTATAGGCATCTGGGAGGGGAGCATAGGAAAGAGTTGATAGAACCTCAGGTTCTGTGAAGGGAAATCAATAAGCCAGATCCAGAGGGTCTTCTGGGGGAGTGACCGAGGTTCTGTTTAAGGTGCTAATGGGTTGCCATGCTTGGAGGCCAGTGTCCCGCATTAGTGGGTAATCGTGTGACCTCCATTTCACAGAGGAGGAATTGGAGGTTTGGAAAGCTAAATCATTTGTCCAGGCCATGCCTAGTAGGGAAACTACAATTCAGACCCTTGAAGCCCTTCTCTTTGTCCTCTGTGAGGACGAAAATGTAACTGGACTGAAAAAATAGAACTAGACGTAAGGAAGCATAGTGTAATCCTAGCACTGAGCACCCGAGGTGGAGAGAGCAAGGTCAAGAGGTCAAGGTCGTCCTTGTCTACACAGCAAGTTCAAGGTCAGCCAGAGCTATGTGACACACTCTCAAAACAACAATTAGACAACAATTAGAATCTCTCTCTAAATGTAAGGCTACATGAATGGAAATTAATGTAGGTATTAGATTTGTTCTGTGCTCTTGTTATCTAGGAAGAAAAATGGCTGCCAGACAAGCCATTGAAACAGCAGCCACATGGCTGCTAATGCATATATGAGCAAAATCCTAAAGGAGGCAGTAGGAACTCTGACATCCAATGGAAGAAAGAGAAAGGTGTCCCTAGATGGTGACATATACCTTGTTAATATTTAATATTATTTCGTTTTACAGTGGGTCATGAGGGAGCCTTCCAGCACGTTGCAATGCACCTGCCCCTCTGTGTCCCAGCTGGGCGCTCTGACTGTCACTGGTCTGGCCTCTGGTTTTGGCTATGGGTCAGGGAGACTCTCCTCTTACCATGAGCACGTGATCTGCACTGGTCTAACCACAGTGAAGGCCAGGACTCCAGTTCAGTGGTTTCTAATTATCTTCCCTGGGTGCCATCTGTTCATGAGGACTGAACCTTGGCCATGGTTTGACTACCAGGAAAGCCACCCTACGGGCTGAACTGAAGCAAAAGGGACAGTGTGGCCAGAAGAGCTACAGAGAGATGGAGCCAAGCCCAGGGCTTCAGGCCAAGCGACTTTGGGACATTCTCAAGAACAGCTAAAGAGTTTCCTTTATCCCTTTAGCCATCTAGGAACAGGTTTTCCGTTGTCAACTAAAGTATCTCATGACCTAAAGTCCTTTTAAAAATTTTATATATATATTATACATATATACTATATTAGTATGTATATGTATGTATGTATGTATGTATGTATGTATGTATGTATTTGGTATGTATGAGTTGTTTTGCCTACATGTATGTCTATACATCACATGTGTACAGTGCCTAGGAAGTTTCAGATACCCTGGAACTGGGGTCACAGATAACTGTGGGCCACTATGTGGGTGATGGGAGTCAAACCTGGCTCCTCTGCAAAGCAGGCAGTGCTCTTAACCGCCGAGCTATCTCTCCAGGCCCTATTTTTTTGAATTTTCAATGTTTATTTAGTAGGGGTAGGAGTTGCATGTCACATTGTGCAAATGCAGTCAGAGGACCACTCACGGGAGTGGAGTCTGTCTTTGAACCGTATGGGTCCTGCAGATCCAGCTCAGGTCGTGAAGCTTGCCAGAGCGCCTTTATCCACTGAGTCATCTTACGGTTTCCCCAAGTCTGTTTCCAAAAATACATGATGAGGGCCGAGGAAATGGCTCAGTGAGTAAAGCGCTTGAGGCGCAACATGAAGACCCGAGCTTGGATCCTCAGAACCCGCATAAAGCTAGACGTGGACGAGCATCTGTTTGAGACGGGTATCGTGCAGCCCAGGTTGGCCTGGGGGTTGACTATGTGACTGGGTATGGCTACAAATTCTTGATCCTCTTGCTTCTGTCTCCCAGGGATTGAGATTACAGGAATGCTCCGCTGTACCGAGCTAAGTGTTTTCCTCTTGATATCATTAGGATCAGGTGTATGGATTGGTAGGGGTAGGGGTGGGATCTTCTGGTTTCGTAAAACAGAAAATCTAGCCCATACCCCCCACTATGTAAGCAAACAATGGCATTTATCACTTAAAAACAGGATCAGTTGGAGAATGGGTTGAGCTTCAAGCCATAGCCGAAGGGCAGAGAAACCGTCAGCGTCCTGCTTCTATCTCGGCTCAGTTCTGTAGTCCATCACGTGTGAGCCTTATTCTCAGATCTGACCTCTCTTCTCAGTCAGCCCAGATCTTGTGACTTCTCACATTCCCATCTAGAGGGACCAACAACTCCATCATGACAATAACCAAAGAAAAGCCCCGGGGTTTAGCGGGCCGACTTTGGCTCAAGCCCTGTTGCCATTCCCTAACTTGACAGTGCCACCAGACACCAGGACTTCCCCCAGGGGACTTGGGCCTGACTCTTGTGATTCACCACCAGAACCAACACAGAGGTCAGCATTAGGTGAAACACATGGCTGAAAGTAGGGTAGGCAATTCCTCCAGAGCTAAATCAGGCAACAGGAAGTGGGCAACCGGACAACAGATGTGCCCCACAGCTTGCTTGGGAATGTCCCAACCAACATTCTTAGCATTGTGTGCATTCAGAACAGGTGGGGTCCACAGGAGAGGTTGTTTATAGTGACTGAAAATTCCTTTGTTGTGTTTGCCAGGCTGAAACGGTTTCTGTAAGGTCTTGTTCTTCTTCAAGGAGTCTACACAATCTTTCAATAAATCAGAGCATAAATAAGATAGTGACAGCCGGTAACACACTCAAGAAACACCACTCGTGTGGCATGCACGACACCTCACTTCATCTATACCACTGTCTAGCTCATTGGTTCTTAAGCAGAGGTGACTCCATTCTCCAAGGAGCATGTAAAAATGTCCAGAGATAGTTCAGGTTGTCAAGACCTGGCGGTGCTTCTGGCCTCTACCAGGCAGAGGCCTCTGATGCTGAAACACCCTGTGGTGCACAGGAGAGCAACCCCAGAAAAAAAGTCACCCAGCCTGGAAGGTTGATTGTGCCGAGATGCAGAACCCCCGACCAGGCTGGTGATGCTCTTCTCATTTTGATGAGGGACACAGATGAAGCTCGCCAAAGATATGCAGTGGGACCGGGCTTCTGGGAGACAGGAAGGGGTGGGTTGGAATGTTCATCCAAAGGCCCTGCTAGTAGCTGTTGATTTTGAAGCCTGGGATTAGACCTCAGTGTGCCGCTATCCCATTCCACCCACTCCGTATCCTGGTTCCGTGGGATGAGGGTCTCAGGAGCGGGTTTATCAGGAGCACAGATGGTGTTTTGGACAGCCTTGAGACAAAGTTCCCACCCACCCCCATTAGAGTGCTCTTTGAGGGACACTCATGGGTGACCGTGACATGCAGTGGGGTGAATACACAATAAACTGAATTTTCGGTATTGTGTTTTGTTTCGTTGTTTTATTTTGCTTTTTTGGAGACAGACCCTTATTCTGCAGCACAGTCTAGCCTGGCACTCCCAGGGTAGCCCAGGCTGGTCTCAAGCACACAGCAGTCCTGTCTCAGTCTCTCAAGCGCTGTGGATACAGGTGTGAGGCTTCTCGTCTTTTAAGCTCACCTGGAAACTTCTCTTTCCACGGTCTGCCTATGTGGTCCCATAGAACCTTGAAGACCGCACTGTGATCCTACTCATCACACAATATGACAATTCGCAATTGCTTGACTGTCGGGTCTCCTGGACTATAAGCCGCTTGATAATGGAATCACACTCAGAAGCCTTGTTAAGCTCAATTCCTGGCATGGGCTGAGCACACAAAGTACAACTTGCTGCTTATCTGTTCCAGAAGTTAGAATACCTTTGCTGTGTCGGCTAATAGTAAGTCGTTTAGGCTTCGTAAACCAAATGTCATTTGTTATAATTTAAAAAAAAAAGGTCATAGGAGATATATAAATGAATGAGCTTAGCTTTGTACCAATAAAACTTTCTTGACAAACCATCTAGCAGACCACATTTGGCCTATGGACCATAGTTTGCTATTAGAATAAACATTCTTCCATTAGTAAGTCCCCATTTTTAGATGGACATTTTTAGGTGGTTGCTGCCCAACAATCTCCTAAACACAGCGATATTTCCTAATGTATTAGATACTCTTCTGTTGTTGTGAGAAAATGCCGTGACCAAAAGCAACTGAGAGAAAGAAGAGCTTATTTGGGCTTATGGCTCCAGGGGAATAATCCATAACGTTGGGAGAGGCGTGGCCACACAGGAAGCTGAGCAATCACATCTCCACCCACACACAAGAAGCAAATAAAATGGAAGTGGGAGGGAGCTATAAACTGTCGACACTTCAATATCCCCACAGTGAAATACCTACATCCTAAACATTCCATAACCTCCCCCAAACGGTGCCGCCAACTGGGGACCAAGAGTTCAAATACGGGAGTGTATAGGGGACATTTCTCACTCAACCCCACCCTAGGAACCTCTGTAGCCAAATATGGGCATATGACTGAACCAGAAGCAGAGGGCAGAGTTATCCAGGATACCTTAGAAGTCTGTACGAAAGAAGCAGCTGGGAGAAGCCCCTTTTTCTCCTCCTATTTTCTGTCCTCCTTCTCAGGCCTTTGGTAGTCATCCTAGACCATGAGGTGACTTAAAGGAGACAAACCACAAACAAGAAGTTAGCAGTCAGGAGCCCGAGTCCCCAACTGCACCATGGAGCCGACATGTGTCTCCCACACGGCCACCTATAAACTTTTACGTAAGAGAAAAGTGAAATTTTGTCTTCGCCCTCGGGGCGTGTTTACATCATTCTGTGCGGATGAGCCTAATCTTAACTGTCCATCTGCCCATGGAAACACTCAGCAAATATTTGAAAGGAATGCCCAGAGTGTACACTGCCACAGAGGAAATGAACACCCCCAGTGGGCGAGGAGCCATGGAAACGCACAAACAGCGCAGCCTCCTCGGGCACTCCGTGGTTAAGCACCCAGGATGACTCATGACTCCTGTCCTCTTTCTTCCGAGTAGTGTGCCCACCGTCTGCTCTTCTTTCTTCAGAGGCATCAAGATCTGCCATGGAGACTCCGTCTTCTCAGGGTGCATGCTAGATTGTCATTTGAAAGGAGTTTTAGTGATGAGACACCAAGAGGTGGGAGCTGAGAAAATCCCCAAAACAACAGCAAACAACGGCAGATGATCTGCATGCCTTGTCAGCCTGCAGGTAGACAGACCAAGAGGCCTGGCTCTGGCTAAAAACCCTGGAATTGGCCGGGCGTTGGTGGCGCACGCCTTTAATCCCAGCACTCGGGAGGCAGAGCCAGGCGGATCTCTGTGAGTTCGAGGCCAGCCTGGGCTACCAAGTGAGCTCCAGGAAAGGCGCAAAGCTACACAGAGAAACCCTGTCTCGAAAAACCAAAAAAAAAAAAAAAAACCCTGGAATTGAACAATGTCCCTTAGTGTGCCATTGGCCAAGTCATCTGGGTTCATGGCGTGCTGGTACAAACGTACAAAGTGAATCAGTAATAACTTTCTGTAGCCTCGTTCTGGGCCGCTGTTGCAGAATACTCTTCTCTGGGCTGATGAGCTGGTACCATCTTACAAGTGGAGAAGCTGTGATGATACTCGTGAGGCCCTCACAAGATCAGGCTATTGACATTCCCTTGTAGAACAAGTCGGGGAAAGGTCCCTGCTCCCGCCCCCAACCTGAGATTTCAGCCACCCTCTCCCCTGCCCCAGTTCAACTACATGGGATCATCAGGGGTGTGGAATCTGGAACTCTAGAGAGTCCCCATTCGTGAGCTTTTGATCAACCTGCTTTTAAGCTCCTAAGTAGCCCCCCCCCCAAAAAAAAAAAAAACTTATTGGCCCAGTTGATTTGAGTGGAAACTTTTTTTTTCTATTGACCATTCCCTATCTGGGGTGTCCTGGTTAGTTTTTTGTCAACTTGACACAAGCCCCGGTCATCTGGGAAAAGGGAACTTCAGTTGAGAAAATGCCTCCATCAGATGGGTCTGTCGGCAAGCCTGTGGGGCATTTTCTCCATTAACAGTTGGTGTGGGAGGGCCCCATCCACTGTGGGTGGGGCCGCCTCTGAGTGGATGATCCTGGGTTATCTGGGGAAAAAAAAATCAGGGTGGCCGGGCAGTGGTGGCACACGCCTTTAATCCCAGCACTCAGGAGGCAGAGGCAGGCGGATCTCTGTGAGTCTGAGGCCAGCCTGGTCTACAGAGTGAGATCCAGGACAGGTGCTACACAGAGAAACCCTGTCTCGAAAAACAAAACCAAAAAAAGAAAGAAGAGAAAGAAAAATCTGGTTGAGCAAGCCACGGAGAGAATGCCGGCACACAGCGTTCTTCTCTAGTCTTTAGTTTCTGTCTCCAGGCTCCTGCCCTGACTTCCATCAGTGATGAACTGTGACCTGGGACATGGAAGCCAAACAAGCCCTTTCCTCCCCAAGTTGTTTGGCCATGATGTTTATCACAGCAACAGGAAGCTAACTAGGAGATGGGGTCAAGAGAAACAAAGTCCCCAGAAAAAATTCTTGCAGCAGGGATAAATAGTGGAAGAGGAGGAGCTCAAGTTACCCTTCTAGAATCTTCTCTCTGCCTGCCTATGCTGCCAGTCAGGACCAAGGTGTGGCAGAATGACCACCTGGGCTTTGGGTGGATGCCCAGCCACCGCTATGGGAGAGCAAAATCTTCTCCCCGTTAGCCTAAATCCTTCCTTCCTTTCCTCTTCTCTTAGCCTGTTCCCCTGCTCAATTGCATTTCCTTCTTATTATTCCATCCTACTTTTTAATGACAGCAGACCAATCCCTAGAATCAGTCAACACCCCCACACCTGCCACAGTTTCATAACCAGCCTCAGCGGAGTCCTGCGTGAACTTCCTGAGTCACAAGGACCTTCTCAAGGTCACACTACTGGTCACACTTTCTGGCGGATGAAGCCAAAGACCTGGTCAGTTGTCTTAACGGAACAAGGGGTCACAGGGTACCTGGAACCTGATGGTCTCTTTTGGAAAGATGACTTACAAATACAAAATAGTCCACATCCCAGGAGAGGTCTGCATAAGCTATCAGGTGCCAAGCCGGAAAATGAACGACCCAAGAAACAACCACCAGCGGTTACACTGGATCCCACAGCATTCAGCGTATGAGCTGGGTTCCATAGAGCTGCTGTTGGGGGTATGGGGGGGGGGGTTGCTGCGGCGGCTTCCTGAAAACGGTGTCAGGGAGAAGTGGATGACCTCTGGAGAGAGGGCTGAGTGGAAAGGACCTGTTGGGAAGCCTTCATGGGGAGGGACCGTTATGGGGGGGTCATCAGTAAAGGCAGCCTAAATGAAGTACAAGTCAAGCCCGGCACACATCTAGCTCTGGGTGGGAAAGAGGCAAATAAGCCCTCTCCCCACCCCACCCCAGAACCCAGTAAAACAAAAACTTCCTTTTCACCCGACAGCACATCCAAACCCAATTTAAAAAAAAAAAAAAAAAAAAAAAAAAAAAAAAACACTTTTAGGCATCAGGCAAAAATGAACAAAAGCCAGGTGAAGCCGAGCAAACAACAGCCTTGTGTTGTGCACAGCCTTTCTCAGCCTGGGACCCTGGATGAACGCTACCAGGGAGACTAAACGAAAGTGGCTTTCCAGGTGCTAGAGAATCGACCGCAGAGCCTGCCGGGGCTGGCAGGAGCGGTCAGTTCACTCAGCGGATGGTCCCTGTGGAGCCTCTGTTGAGTAGTGCTATAACACAGCGTCTAGGCAAGCTACAGGACTCATTGTGGCGAGGTGCCCGCGCCTGTGTCCCTACCCAAACGGCACTGTGGCCTGACCCTGCCGCAGCCCAGGTTCTCGAGGGACAGGGCCGCTGTAGAGTCTTGGATCCATCACACCGTGATGAGGTTGGACAAGTGACTCACAGTTTCGGTTCCCTCGTCCACAGAAAATGGGTGAGACCGAGGCTCATGTCAACTGCAGGGACGCACCACGACCGAGGGCAGCTGCTGAGTTTTTGCCATCATGGTGGTGGTTTTGTTCTCAGTGCCGGACAGCCTTGCGCTAGTAACGACAAGAGCCCAGAGAACCGGGAAGCGAAGGACAGAGCTGCTACCAGAAACACCGTGAATGCCAGGGATGCAGCCTTTGTCTGGACTCGGACCCAGGCTCCTAGGATCTGATCTAACCTCCTTCCCCCACATCCATTGGAATCTACTTAACAGTGCCATGGGGGCACAGACCCAAATATAAAGCAAGGTTCCATCAGAACCTTCTCCTCGGGCAAACAGAACAGAGCTTGTAGAGGCACCAGGCCACCAAGATGTCCAGTGGATTCCCAGTGATTTCCAGTGGAACACACAGGCACTGCACCTCCCTCTACCTTTATAGCTTCCTGACTTTCAGCAAATGACTTGGCTTCTCTTAACTTGTCAAAAAGAGTTTAATAATAAAAACCCATCTCAGGCTTCATATGAAGAGTGGATGTTCAAAAAAAAAAGTCATTCTTGTGGTCATTCTTGCTTAATCTCATGCCCAGTTTACTGTGGGCATTTACTAGCTGTTATGATTTGGGTATAAAGTGTTTCTCCCAAATGCTCATGTGTTAAGAGTTCCCAATGTTGTGTTCAGAGATGGGATTTGGGGGGAGTGACTTGATTATGAGGACTCTGATATCAATGGGTTACCCTATTGATGGATTCACAGTCGGATGGCATTCTTGGGAGGCAATGGAAAGCGGGAGGTGGAACTCGTAACAGACCTTATCATAAATGACTCCATGGTGGACATATCATTCAGGCCATAGAACTCAGCAGGTAGACATCACCACCTGCCAAAATGAAAACAAAGAACTAATCTATCAAAGTCCATAGTTCTAAGAAAGTCTCTAAATGTACTGGCCTTTCTTTTTGGCTTCTGTAGTTCCGCTTCTGGCTAACTGTTCCTGTCAACTGAAGTATGTCAACCCAGGATATGGTTTTTGTGCTTAAAAGCTCACCCTGAGAAAGGCTTGAGGTTACACTGGGATCTCAAACACCCAATGTAGTCACTAGCCAGCTAATAAAGACTTTCTGTTGGCTTAAACCCATGTCGGACTAGTCTTCTCTGGTGGTTACCCCCCAACACACCAGTGGTGTGTGGTACTCTTGAGGGCTATGCCCGGGTCCTGGCTCCTCACTTGCTATACCACGAGATGATCAACTCTCCTTTACATGCCCTTCTGCCATGTTTTTACCTTACCATGGTCCTACAGGAAATAGACTGAGATCTCTAAAACTATGAGCTAAAGTCGGGCTTTTTCCTCTTATGTCGCTGCTTCGGCTGTTCTGTGGTGGAAATCTAACTCCTGTATGAATTCCTCAGTTCCGGTTGTTGACTTTCTCATGGGCCTGGTCAGGACTGACTGAGGTAAGGCAAGGTTCACTGTGGTCTTACAGTCTGGCTCGGATGAGGTGGCTGGGGTCCCCTTTCTTCTGCTGTGGGCCTCTTGTCTGCACCTAACAGCTGCCGGGACGTTCTCCCCAGAATCTTCGTGAAGTAAACGGAAGGCATGGTGTTGTCTTTAAGGAACCAGACGTGACCCCCTTAACAAAAGGGCGGTCCGCTTATGAAAGAAAACATTAATCACACATTTTATTTACAAAAACAACATGACAACATATTAGGTAATGTTTAATAACCGCTTTATTGCCATGTAATTTACCACCATGAAATTCACCCTTCTGCAGAGGGCAATCCAGTGTGGGTTGTAGTCACTGGGTCCTGAAACCATCTCCATCAGAGTATTTTTCACACTTCCTCAAGAAGAGTGCCCTCCCCTCCCACCCCCTCACCTCTCCCCCGCCCCCTCCTCTCCTGCTCCAAGCAATTATGAAGTTGCTTTCTGTCTGGAGATTTGCCTTCTCCGGACAGTTTGTGTAAATGGGATGATAACCTACCTGGCATTTTGTATTTGGTTCCTTTTCTGTGGTAGAATATTTTTAAGGTTGATCTGGGTAGTAGCACAGGACTAACGCTTAGTCCTTTTAATGGCCGAATTATATTCTACTGTAGGCAACTAATAGTTTGTTCATTCATTGGTCAACTGATGGGCGTTTTCTGGCTATTACAAATAACACTGATTTTAACATTCATGTATGATTTTCTATCTGTCCAGTTCTTTGTCCATAGATCAAACACTGGGACTTGTTTCTTGGGGTAACTGTCGATAACTGATTCTGTGAATTCTTCCAAATGATTTGGTGCATATCTAACATTAATGGTGGTGTTACCAGCTAATTCCACAAGGAGCCGAGTACAGTGCACTTCAGTACATCATGTAGTCATTCTGTGCTCAGCCCTCTGAGAAACTGCCAAGCTGTTTCCCAAAGACTGTTGACATTTTTCTTCCTACCGCCAACACATGAGGATTCAGGCTTCTTGCATCCTTGTCAATATTTATTATTGCCTGTCTTCTTGATTATTGTTGTGCCGATGGGTCTTTAGAAAGAAAAAACTAATCTCACAATTCTATCTTTGCAATGATTAGGACTGTGCCTGGCACTCAGCAGACACTCAGTATGCAACCGTTACATAAAGGAATGAATACTTTTGTCATCCCCGTGTGAGTGCTTCCATTTTCCCTCATCCCTGTATAGATCACCAACAGCACACACATCTCACAGAGTTAGAGCTGTGTTTACTTACACAGTCCCCCTCCCCATCAATAAAATTTAAAGTACCCTGATGTTTCCACACAGCCTCTATAATTATTATTGGCTTGGCTCACCTAATAGGTCCCATAGTGGAAACAGAAGAATGTACCAAACTACTGGACAGTCGGCTTCCTCTACTGTTAAATACTAGAACTATATTTAGCAAGTTAGGGGGATGGAATACTTATTTGGCAAGGCTTTTCAGAATCCCAGATGGAGACATGATTGGATAAAGAGGGCAGACAGAAAAAAATACCCATATTGAAGTTATCTAGAGAAATGAAAACAATAGAATACATTTCCTGAGAGAAACTGGCCGATGTAATTCTAGAAGCTAGAGGCTCCCATGTTTAAACCTGGCGTGTGGGTGGCAGGTTACAGACCCAGGAGAATCAACATCATGGACACGGTCACTTCGCTTCTCACCTCCACAGATCATTATTTCTTGTTCTAGTCAAGCCTTCCAAGGATCAGGTGAGGCCATGTCAGACTCTGGAGGAATAACCTTTACTTAACATCAGCATTACCCTCCAACTCTCTACACAAAATTGACTATTCCAATACCGGAGTGAATCCCAGGATCCTGTTTGGGTTTCATATCTACGGATAATTTTCCTGAGAGGCTGACCTGCTTCTGAACAATGCTCTTTAAGCCTCGTTGCTTACAAACTAAAATAAAGTGAAGAGGAAAAAGGGGGTTGAGCAACAAAGACCACTAACTCCATTATGACAGTCCAATGTCAAATGGTCAGAATTTGATGAGGGTCTGTGTTCCTCAATGCCCCACCATTACCTTTCCCAGAAGTTCCCACCTCAAATCTAGATGTCTTTGAAGCAAGGACTGGACCTGAGCCTCTTACGGCAACTAGACTCATCAGTTGAGGGCCTAACAATCTGGTCCTTATCCTGCTTCTGAATGTTTCCAGTGTCCTCACCATGTATCTGGAGGAGCTTTAGTGCGGGACTTAGCATCTTACTGAAAACAGTAAGGGGTCAGAACTGTTCTTGTGTGTGTGTGTGTGTGTGTGTGTGTGTGTGTGTGTGTGTAGTGGAGTAAGCCTGAAGACATGAGACTAAAAGAAATTTTTAGCATGCCATTTAGGAATCCCCGGCTGCTTCTCTGTGTCAGCAGGAAGGGAGGGGGAGTGGGGGACAACTTTCCAAACATCTTTTCTCTCCCTGGGAAAGCTCACTTGAGCACATCCTCGCAGAGAAATGCAAGGCGGTGGGAATGGAATGAGAGGGGGTGTGGAGGCCAGTGCGACAGCCTCTTATCTCCTGAGAAGTCTGCTTTTAGTCCTCAGGCCTCCTGAGGACACAGACTACAGGGACTGGAGGGACTGGTGCCTGGGGGGGCTGTAGAGATAAGAGAGGGAATGTTCTAGACAAAATGGAGCCTATGTCCAGTTTCCTTGAATTCCCGATCAGTCTTTCCCTAACCTTTCCAGCTTGATTCCAAGCTGAGCTCAACCAGATCGCTCCTTTCCTAGAAATATCTTATCCTGATTGACAGGATTCCTATCACACAGTCTGCCCTTTGCAATCTAACACTATCATGGCTGTGTTCACCGTGCTTTGGATATGTGAGGGGCTCTTTCTCCACTTAAATTTTTCTTTGTCCTATGTAACGCTAACATATACTTGTTAGGATAACTGTATTCGTGTGTGAATGTATCACAGAGAAGGTTGCTTTGTGAGGTCTCCCAGGATGCTCTCTATGTGTGCGATAACAGCACCTATCTGAGTGTTATAATCATTTAAGCAGTTTACAATCTTTATCGTATTATCTCATGAAATCACCACAATGATCGTGGCGTAGGTTCTTAGATTCCTTTTGACAGCAGAGGAAACTGAGGATCGGTGAGCAGGATCCAAACCAACAGGTGGTGGGACAGAGTCCAAATCTCAGCAGATGTCCCCAGAGCTCACTTTCTCTGCCACCTCAATACTTCCTACTGTGCCTGAAATCTGGAGGTGGTAATATGCACACTGCTTTGCAACCAGCTTTTGAATTTCATGTCTTCTTAAACTACTGCTTCTTGGTGCACTTTTTGAATGAAGTGGGGTTATTATCACACACACTGCAAGAGAACCAGAAGTCTCACATAATGGGCAGTGTGCATTCTTGTGTGTATGTGTGTGTGTGTGTGTGTGTGTGTGTGCATGCGTTTGTGTGACTGCAGGTGCATGGGTGTGTCCAGACAGATGTGCATGCTTGTGTGTACTTGTGGGAGTGGAGGCCAGAGAACAACCTCAGATGTCATTCTTCAGATACTATATCTACTTGTGTGTGTGTGTGTGTGTGTGTGTGTGTGTGTGTGTGTGTGTGTGTGATGTACTTTTAGGATGTGCATGTGTGCAGGAGGGTTCCCATGTATTTGTGTGCGCAGGCATGTGGAGGCCAGCAGCAGACTTCCAGTCTTTTCTCAAACAGTTTGGTTCTTGTACCAGGGTCTCTTACGGAACCTGAAGCTCGTAGATTTGACTAGGCTAGCTGGCTGAGGAGCTCCAGGGATCCACAGTCTCTACCACCCCTGCCCCTCCCAGCACTTGGGCGCTAGGTACATGCCATCATACCCAGCTTTTACAGGAGCTCTGGAGATGTGAACTCAGGTCCTTGTGGTTATCCAGGAAGCACTTTACGGCTGACTGAGCTCTCTCCCCAGCCCAGTTCCACATCTTAGGAGACAAAGTTTCTCACTGACCTGGGAATCAGCAGGTAGGCCAGGCTAGCTGGTTGGTGGGACCCAGGGATCCCCCTGTCTCCCTCTGTCTCCCTGGCACTTACAACTGTGTGCTAGCACACCCAGCTTTTTTTTTTTTTTTTTTTTTTTTAATATGGATTCTGAATGTCAGACTCACGTCCAAAATGCTTGAGCTCTTTATAGTCTGAGCCACCTCCCTGCCTGGCACTGTGTATTCCAAAGGAATGTGTTTTGCCCCATCACCACAGAAGCTACAAATATTTGAAAAGAGTAGTCAGTATATAAATGAACCACAGTGTTTCTCTGATTTATACCATAGAAATAAAGACCATCCAAAGGAGAAAAAGCAAAACCACTTTCCTTTTTTGGTTTTTTGAGACAGGGTTTCTTTGGGTAGGTAGTTTTGGTGCCTGTCCTGGATCTCACTCTGCAGACCATGCTGGCCTCAAACTCACAGAGATCTGCCTGGCTCTGCCTCCCGAGCGCTGGGATTAAAGGTGTGCGCCACCACCGCCTGGCTTCAAAACCACTGTCTTTTACTTTGCCAGACCCAGGGAGTTGGCCACCAATACTTGTCCTCTGGCAGAGCCTTCAACGAAGGCCAAGGAGAGATTCATCGTAGTTAGAGAGGCCTGGGGTTTCCCCGATTGGAAGCTGTTGGCCTTGGGAATTCGGTGGCAACCGAGAAGCTGGGCACCAGCTTCTGGCTGGGCACCTATCAGACTGGTAAGGGTGTACATCTGGCTTTGTCTGCTTCGTGCCATGTCGGAAGCGAGGACAAAAGTTAGAGAGGTTGTCAGTTATTAAGTCCCGGCCACGTGGGACTGTTATCACAAATGCTATTGCTTCATTTCCTGGGCTGTCATGAGAGATGTCATGGGGTTCCCCGAAGAGCTGAATGACAGCAGACTGATCCTCCCAAAGTGACAATTGTAGATAATGGCATGGTGTCCCCAGGCAGGCTGCTGCAAGGGAGGGTAAAAAAAAAATCCATTTTACACGTGGTCTGGCCATCATTATTTTTATAGTGAATATAGAAGGGCTCTTAAGCTATTTTTGTTGCCATGGGTGAATGACTATTCCAGACTGGGTAATTTATACAGAATAAAGGTTCATTCAGCACCCAGTTCTGGAGGCCCAAGGTCGAGTGGCTGTATCTGGTAAGTTCTTCTTACCAATGAAGACACTGCAGAGTTGCAAAGACCCAAGGTGACACAGGCCATCACCTGGAGGGACAGGATAGCCTTGCTCAGACCTCCCCTCTTCCTAGAGCCGCAGTCCCTTGAATCATGGTCCCCACCCCTTTATGTCTACAATACACCAAACCCCAAGTACTGCCAGAAGGTCCCACCTCCATAAGTAACTGGATTAAGTGGCTGTCTTCTTAGCGCCTCGTAGTGGAAGAAAGTTTTCACAGGTGATGTCACAGTACTTTTCCTGAGGAGTCTGCTTCTATTCACCCCAGACCTAGAGGGCAGTGACAGAGCTCCGCAAACCATTTCATCCGAGTCTAGCTTGGTAAAGCAGCAAGTTGACTGGGATTACTTTCAGCAGATGGTGACTCCTATAGCTGCCCCATTGAACAGCCCGCCCCAGGATGGGCGACAAGCCACGAAGTCTTCACTACTGGAATTCTCTGTAACATGGTGGGTGGCACAGCCACCGCACATGCTGTCCTGGACCCGGAGACTTAGATGTCTTCTGTAGTAGCAGTCTGTGTTGACTTCGTTTGACCTTAATTTTACATATTTTGCCAGGTGGGAAATACTCAGTTGGCGCATGCTTCTGTCCTGGGCAAAACGAAAAAGAGTCACGAAGGTGACTTCAGTGTAGCGTTCCGGGGAGCTGGCATGGTATTGTTAAGAAAGAGATCTGGGGCTGGAGCTGTCACTCATTTGGTAGGATGCTTCCCTAATATGGACAAGACCCTGGGTTCCACTCTAGGTCCTGAATAAATATGCAAGTGTGTAGCTCTATAGTTGGAGGGTAGAGGCAGGATCACAAGTTCAAGCGCATCCTCTTCAGGTATAGAGTAAGTTTGGGACTAGCCTGGGCTACATAAAAGAGGGAGGGAAACAGCGTTAGAAGTATAAAAGACATGAGTTATGACACTATTTCTGTCTCTAGCTCACTGTGTGCTCTTGGGGAGGGCAGCTGCTCCAAGCCCACATCTCCTTCTGGAACCTGAATCCAAGACAGCTCTTTTCCAGCCAACATCACAGGTCACTATGGGACCCGCGACAGCCTCTGCGAAAATCCTTCAGGAATGGCGCAGCATCATGCAAATGAGGTGTTATCAGGAGGACAGACCTGTTATTGCCTGGAGTCTGGTATTTTAAGGAATCTGTTCATGGAATGCACTTTAATTTTCCCCCCCTGCTGGTGGTGTCCTCAGCCGGGCTACAGCAGAGGCGTCTTCCTGGATCAGCTACCAAGACTTTAAAGAGGCACACGATTTTCAAGTGAGTTATTCAATTAATCATCTCTGTCATGAGGACAATGTCCCTTTTGGATTGCACGCTTATTGAAGGCCATCGTCTGGAGGGGTTGCCCTGAGCACCCCCGTCACACACAAACACACACACAGATCAAACGACCTCAGGGGAAAAGTACGATTAATGGCAGAATGAATTAGTAGCAAGTCAGGAGATGAGAGCCCCAAATGGTTACCCAGCTACCCACCACAGTTCCCTTCCCTCACACAATGAGCTGGGCCAGTCGCGTGGCTGCACGGGCCTCCCACCAATTGAATCCAAACGGGGAGATGGCTATTTAAAAGGCCCTGGGGTAAATTACTTGATAAAAGATCTTTCCATTTTCACGAATGGGTCCCCTGATAGAGCTGCTCTTTCAAAATTTAAATTTTTATAATTGAGTGTTCAACTTACTTTAAAGGATAGCTTCTATGACGGTGGCCATACAGACCCAGTAACAAAAAAAATACAGGCTGACCTTGCTGTCTGTGAATGTCCACAAATGCCTAAATCCAAGGTTGTTCAACCTGCAGCATAAAACAGCCCACTGTTTGCATGTAACCTACACACGTTTCTGTAGACCTAAAGTACATATGGGTGACTTAGGATGTAAGTGCTGTGGACACAGTCTTTATGCTGTATTAATTGGGGCATAATGACAAGGGAAAAGGCCTGTGTATATTCAATATGGGCTCACTTGTTGGTTGATATATATATATATATATATATATATATATATATATATATATATATATATATATATATATCAGCCCAGGGTTACATAGTGTAGGGCTTACATAAAATTCACTTTAGCAAGAAAGGAAGATTTCAGTTCTGGATAGAGAGTGAATTTCAAGTATTTAGTTCTCGCCAGTAACATCAGTAAAGCAGTTGCCATGTGGAGTAATAGACTCCCTTTAAGAATAATTTAGATTAGGGACCTACTTTGTGGAAATACGATTTTATTTTCAAATCAGGTATGAATTTATTCTAAAGCACACATCTGTCTATAGCGGGTATGAGACTAGAGGAGATCTCTCCCGCTTCAACAGGGCTAGGCTAACTCAGCTTTAGGGGTAAAGTACATGTAAAAGCCGGGGGGTGGGGTGGGGGGGTGGCGGCGGCGGTGGCAGCGCACGCCTTTAATCCCAGCACTCAGGAGGCAGAGGCAGGCAGATCTCTGTGAGTTCGAGGCCAGCCTGGGCTACAGAGTGAGTTCCAGGACAGGCTCCAAAGCTACACAGAGAAACCCTGTCTCGAAAAAAACCAAAAACAAACCAAAACCTAAACAAACAAAAAACAAAAACAAAAACAAAAACAAATACATGTAAAAAGTTTGGGGCTGAGAGAGGATGTGTTCAGTAGGGAATGAAGTTGGAAAAGATGAACGAGTCAAGGTCAGTGTGATTTATCCAGCGTTGGGGGTATTCTAAGATCTTTGTGTTTGCATATCCATCAAGGTCAGGGCTAGAAAATGGGCTACTATGCTCGGTGTCTTCTGAGAAGACTTCCTTCCGCTCGCTGCCTGGAGCAAGCGGCCTCATGTCTTCCCTAACTTCCATTTCCAGCTGCATCTGAAATTCGGTCAACACACACACACACATACACACACACACACACACACACACACACACACACACACACAGAGAGAGACAGAGACAGACAGTCAGAGACAGGGGCACACAGAGAGACAGACAGACCGAGACAGATGGACAGATGTGTACAGCTGCATATCTGTCACAGATGATGCAGAGAACCTGAAAACTTCCAGGAAGCCAGCAAAGGACAGAAGACACCTGTGACATCACCTGGAAGGGACCGACCCTGTCACTGACTCCCTTGTCACTACAGTGGGTGGCTCACCGCTTCACTCAGCCCAGGAGACAACTGGTTATCATCATTTCCCTCCTGCCTTGGGGACAGGGAGCCAGGGCCTGGCGCTCCCCTTGGTTGAGCTATGGTTGCCAATGCCTCTGAAGCTGCTAGGTAGGATCTCAGACAGGCATCATTACCCTCTGCAAACGAAATGGGTCCTACCTCCACCTGTTTGCATTTGTTGCCGGTGGCCATGGATGGTGCAAAGATTATTCAGCTCATAAGCATCCGTTTGTGTGTGTTGTCCCCCCCTCCCCCCAGCCGAACAGGAGAGCTGATCTGGTTCTTCTTATTAAAAGCAAACAAGCCCATTATTAAAAGCAAACAGGGCGGGGCTGCTTTAAAACAATTAACGAAATCTCTCCTGGCCCAAAGTCCTAAATTTACCCTGCTGTCCCAAACAACCGCACCACCCTAGATAAGGGATGCCTTCCCCCAAGTAACTAAGCAGCATCTTATTTCCCAGTGGCGTCATGGGCGGGGCAACTCATTTACTCAGGGCCTGGGGTGAAACAGGTAATCACCAGAAGCTGAACTCAAGTCTGACTCCTAAGCCCACACCCGGCCCACTCCAGCATGCAGCTGTCATGAACACTGCCTTGGATGCCTTTATTTCTAGTGTTAATTTCAAGGAAAAGCTAACAAGCTAAGGGAAAGCAGCCTGCCTTAGCCTAGGTAAAACCTCTTGAAACTGCAGTCATTCTGCTTGGGTTTTGGGGGTGTCAAGAGAAAACCCCAAGCCTCTCTGTTAACTTAAACATGTAAAGTAGGTGAAGTTTACAGCCAGAGACAGATGTGTGGCCAGAACATGAATGACTACAATCAGACATCTAAGAGAGTGAACAGTCAGAGTATGAATGACTGCTGTAGAATTCTATTAATCATGGAGTTTAAGCTAGAAATGCCTAGCACATTCTAAAGTGAATTAAACCTTTTTTTTTTTTTTAAAGATGATGTTTGGCTGGACCTTGTGGCATCTCCCTGTAATCCAAGCTATACGGGAGGCTGAGGCAGGAAGACGGCATGGGCCAGGCTAGCTCCAGGTGCAGTGTGAGTTCAAGGCCAGGCTGGTCAACTTAGTGAGACCGTCTCAAAATAAAAAACGAACCAAAATTTAAAAGGAAGGCTTGGGATATAGCTAGTTCAGTGGCTAACCTAGCATGTAAGAGGCCTCAGGTTCCTTCCCTAGTACCAACCACCACCACCACCACAACAAAAAAAGTCAAGTTGTCGAAAGAATCAGTTAACAATTTGATATGGGTGGAAGGCTAGGGAATGGAGAGGTTACTGTGCCTCCGGTGACTAGCTAGGGCTAACAGAGCAGAGAGATCTTTTGATAAGGCTGGTGTCAACTGTCACAAATTGTTTGACAATGGTTCCCATAGTAATTTCACGGTACAAAAGCCTTGTGAATTATGTGTAATAAAAAAATTATTAAAAAAATAGCCTGGCCATTCTCCAGAAGGTTACACATAGCTTTTTCCATATGACCAACAATTCCAATAGTAGACACACATCCAAGAGAACTGAAAACACACATCCAGGTCCTGAGGAAATGGCTCAGTCGGTAAATTGCCTGCCATGCACTTTACCATGCTGGATCCTTACAGATCCAAGTTCCTATCCCAGCACTCACAGAAAAATCTAGGTGACTCTGTATGATCTTAGTTCAGAGACAGATGGATTCCTAGAGCTTGCTGGTCAGCCACTCTAGCTAATTTGTGAGCCCTGGATTCAGTGAAGGGTCTGTTCAAAGGATAAGATGGAAAGTCATTGAGGATGTCACCCACCATCAAACTGTGGTCTCCACATGTACATGCACACATGTGTACATACACTTACATGCACACAGATACTACACACACACACACACACACACACACACACACACACATACACACACACACAGGAAGCACACCCACACAAAAACTATGTATGAGGGGCTGGAGAGACGACTCCACAGTTAACAGCTGCTCTTGCAGAAGACCCAGGTTTGGAGTTCCAGCACCCACATCATCTATAGTTTCAGTTCCAGGGGTCCCAACACCCTCTTCTGGCCATTGTGGGCACTTGCATGCATGTTGTACACAAAGAGACAAGCGGGCAAACATACACTCATATAAACAGGAATAAAGTATACATCCCTTACTATAACATGAATGAACTCTGAAAACACCGTGCTAAGTGAAAGCAGCCGTGCAGTGTAAGATTCATCAATACAGTGTCTGAATAGGAAATCAGAGAGACAGAAAGTAGATTCATGGTTGCTTAGGTCTAGGGGCTGGGAAGTTGGCTGGGGAGTGATTACTAGTAGGCAGAGGATCAAGAGGAAGAATGATGAAAATATTCTAAAGTTGGTTCTGGTGTGGTTATACAATGCTGTAAATATGAAAAAAAATGGAATTGTGGAATTTAAAGGGGTGAGTTTTATGAGATGTGAATTATAACGCTTACACACACAAAAAAAATAGTCTACCATTGAGCAGGAACTACTCAGTACATGGTGCTGCTTTCCCGGCCTCCAGTTTACATTCCATTTTCTTTGCATAGCTTCATTTCTCAGGAAGCTCTTCCATAAGGACCACAGCATCAGATGCCCAAATGATAAAGCCATGTATTGTCCAAACTGGAATGCATTTGAGGAGAGTTGGGGAAAAGCTTGGGCTAATATTGTGGGGTCTAGCTGCTGTAGGGCTGGGGTGGGGGGAGAGCAGGGGTGTGGTTCTATGGAGAACCTGCAGCTCAGGTAGCTAGCTGCCTTTGAGTTCCATGCTTCCTGCCTCCTTGCTTTTCAGGCCCAGCGTGGTGGTGGCGGCTTCTTATCGCAGATGGCCCCTGGGACAGGATGGTCCCTTGGCTTCCTTAAACCTGCTCATATTCTTTCAAGCGGTCTCTCTCTTAAACTTCCTCCATGACTCTGTTTGAGTCAACCATCTGTTTCCTGTTAGTACCACCCTGACACCAAACTTCAAATAAACAGCCCCAGGGAGACACTTGGGAAGGGCGGGCTCCGTCACATGGCCGCGGCACAGCTAGATCTCTTCCAAAGAGACATTGCACCAGCTCATGCTGGTGTCAGCTACACCAAGTCCCGATAGCGAAGTATCCCACCGAGTCTCCGGGGACATACTTTGCCATGACCTCAAGCCACGGGCAAGACTGTCGCGCCCCAGTGGCACACACTTTTCATCTTGTCTTTGTAAACGTTCTTTCTGTTCTGACTTCGAGCATGCAGTGCGATTTGTAACTTCCGGTGTGGGCACACATACTCATTTGGTTTTCCTTGCGCAGACTCCGCTGTGCTCCCAGAAACTGGAGAGTCATGCCCTTCATCATCTCTGGAGAATTCGCAGTCAAATTTTATGAGAACAGCCGCTCCTCTATGATGTCTGCCTCGTCTCCTACTTCTTCCCGTCCTATTTTCTATTTACTTCCGAACGTTTTCTTTTCTGGTCAAGGATTCTCTTTTCAGTCCCATCTTATCAGTTTCTCTTGACTCTCTGCAGAACTCAGTATCAGTGCTAAGCTCAACAACTGCATTCTCCATTTCTAAACTTTCTGGTTGATTCCTTTTTCCATAATGTGCGGCGGTCTGACAGAAAATGGCCCCCAAAGGGAGTGGTACTATCAGGAGGTGTGCCAAGCCCAGCGTCTTAGTTCACTTCCGGTTGTCGGCCGATCCAGAAGTAGAACTCTCAACTCTGGCACCATGTCTGCCTGCCCGCCACCATGTCCCACCCGTGGTGATAATGGACTGAACCTCTGAACTGTAAGTGAGCCACCCCATTAAATGTTTTCCTTATAAGAGTTGCTATGGTCATGGCGTCTCTTCACAGCAACAGAAACCCTAACTAAGACACAATGCATGTCTCTTTCAAAGTACCTTAAACTTTTGCCTCCTTGATAGGTGAGTCACTTAGCATTTTAAATTAATGTCATTTATCTATTTATTTAGATTGTGCAGGGGTGGGGTAGTGCACATTTCATTGTATGTATCGGTCATTTTTAGGAATTGGTTCTCTCCTGTGTGGGCCCTGGAAACTGAACTCAGTTTGCCAGGCTTGCTGGCAAATGCCTTTACTCAATGAACCATCTCATCAGCCTAGGCGAACCATTTTAAACCTCCTTCTTTCAAACTGTTCCACTATTTCCAGGTCCCACGGGCTTACTTTTTGCTTCTATATTTAATAATTTTGAATTGTGAACTCATTTCAGGGGGGTTGTCTGCGAAATTCTGAGGAGGACTTGAATGATGGTAGATGCCTTTTGTCTTAGTTAGGGTTTCTAGTGCTGTGGAGAGACACCATGACCACGGCAACTCTTACAAAGGAAAAACATTTAATTGGGGTAGCTTTCACTTTCAGAGGGTTAGTCCATTATCATCACGGGGCCACGTGGTGGCGTGCAGGCAGACCTGGTGCTGAAGAAGTCGTCGAGTGTCCTACATCTTGACTAGCAGGCAACAGGAAGTGAAATGTTTCACTGGGTGTATCATGAACATAGCAGACCTCGAAGCTCACCCCCACAGTGACATACTTTCTCCAATAAGGCCACACCTCCCAATAGTGCCTCTCCCTTTGGGGGTCATTTTCTTTCAAGTCACCATGCCTTTCAAGTAGAGGATTTTTGTTGTTGCTGTTGTTGTTTGTGTGTGTGTGTGTGTGTGTGTGTGTGTGTGTGTGTGTGTCTGTGTTGTTGTTGTTGTTGTTGTTTCATTTTGTTTGTTTTTTTCTTTTATTTTTTGTGATAGGGTCTCAAGTCTCTCCAGATGGCCTGGATTCCACAATATAGCCAAGGATGACCTTGAACTTCTGATCTTCCTGACTCCCCGTATGCCCAGTCTATCGGCTCTTGAGGACTGAACCTAGGACTCTGTGTATGCAAGGCAATCATTCTACCCAGTGAGCTTTTCCCCAAGCCCCAGGGCTGGTTCTCATTTGCTTTTACTGGTTTGTGAAGGGCTCTAGCAGGCCCAAGCCGGCAAACACGTTGCCCACAGGTTTTGCCTTTTACCCTTCTCCCCATCCCCTCTACCTTGTTAAAATTCCAGTCCTAAAGCCGGCCACCAAGGTCTAGTCCCTTATTTGGCCACTTCCTCCCCCGAGGCTGACCACCAAGGTCCAGCTATCAAAGTACTGAAGTCCTGCAATCACAAGCCTTCCTTTGGCTGCCCTAATTAACATGCCCAATTAAAATGAACCAACTCTTCCTAACTGGGGTTTTCTCCCTTTCTTTTTATAAACTGCCATTTGCCTATGGGCCACATCTGTCTCCTCTCTGTCCAGAGGCTGTCCTTTGTCCCTCAGGGCAAATATCCCTTCCTCCTCTCATTCCTTTCCCTCTTCTCCCTCATCCCCTATCTCCTGTCTTATCTCTTACGCCCTGCCCTTTGTCCCTCTGGAACAAATCTTTGTGCTGAGAACTCGGTTTTTGGGTGTCTTATGCTAACTCTGATCCTTTCAGTTTGCCTACCCTTACTTTAGGCCAGTAACAAGTTTTCACATTAATTTAAATCTTGGTTATTTTGGGTCCATGCAAGATAAGGCAAATTTAAAACTCAGACACAGCTGTAGCGAGGCTTCTGGTTGCAGATTCTCACTGGATGCTTTTCGTCTCCGCTCAGCCACACCATCAGGTGTCTGCATCAGCTTCCTGCTTTTTGGTCCCCTTTGTCCTTGATACAGTGTAGTTGTGGGGTCCTGGATCAACTGCATGTCCTTGCCTTACATGAGAGCAAAATTGCTTTTCTGGTCCCTTGGTGGATGAACAACCAGACCTCTGGATTCCCCAAACCACGGACTCTTCCCTGGGGCACTGAAACATCAGCTCTCATGGGAACGCACATGCCTCAATCAGCTTGTGGAGATCAGGGACAATTTGTGGGGGTTGGTTCTCTCCTTCCATCATGCGGGCCCTAGGGACCAAACTCAGATTCCTAGCCTTGATGGCAGCTTCACCCGCCGAGCCCTCTGGCTCTGCCCATACTTTTCACTTTAAAACCAACTCAGTTACTGCTGATAGATTTGAAATAATTGCGTGTTTCTCAATATGTGAATGCACGGTTTCCAAAAGAACGCACATTTCGTGCCTTGTGGTCACCACTGTAGCTTGCTCCAGTGTCTCCCTCACAGCTATTAGGGAGCTCACAGGGAGCATAAAAGAGCCAGGCCCCGGAAATACTGTCGGTGAGGAGGGGTCAGGTCCTAAAAAACCTCCTTTCCTTATTTTGTAGCAGGGATCTAGGCTCCCCAAGAACCTCATTCTTAATACCCAAGTAAGCAGCTAGATCAGTAGTTATCATGGGAACATTCAGGTATTCAGGTATGTCTGGACCAAAGGATAGCCATGAATGTGACCCACCACAAAATTAGAAATGTGCTTAAACATTTATGAGCAGGGTGTGTGTGTGTGTGTGTGTGTGTGTGTGTGTGTGTGTGTGTGTGTGTGTGAGAGAGAGAGAGAGAGAGAGAGAGAGACTTTTTTTTTTTTTTTTTTTTTTATAACTGGACTGTAAGGTTCTCTTTCATGAACTGTGTATATAACAGCATCACATCACAATGTCAAAAGGTTGGCCAGGCCTGAAAGTGAATGAAACCGATGCTCCCATGGGAGCAGGTGTGGCTTGGCACACAGTAGGTCTAAAAAAAAACATGACAGGCTATGAATGGAACTCTTCTCACCTCACCACAGAGAAGACACATGTCCTGGGGACTTAGAACCCTCAAATACAGCTTTTTTTTTTTGACAGTCCCAGAAAAATGTAGATTCTTTCCGTGGCTTCCTGTGAACCAACCCCACTCACTTTACTCCCATGGCTAGCAGAGGATGAATGTTTTCGAGTTGAGAAAGCTAAAAGAGAACATAAAAATTGGAAAACATGACATCATGGCACTAAGTTTTAGCCACTATAAAATGGCATCGATTAAAGCTCACATTTCTGCCTGTGTTTGGCCCTGGGGCCGCTGACTCCAGAAGCAGGCCTCTGCCCAATGTCTAAACATGGTCTTTGTGGGCCTGTTGATGGTCCAGTGTTACTTCAGCCTGCCACTAATCTGTCACCCTCTTCATTAGCTTTCTGCCTCAATGACACATTCTGGACATCCAAGTTAAACATATATGTTAGATTGGGGCATTTCCTAGGCCACCATCCACAAAACACATGCAAAACATCTCTTAGGGTGAGTCATTGTGAGAGAGATTTTGAGCAGGTTTTTGCTAATTTCATTTTCAAAATGGGTCTGTTTCTAACTCAAACCTTTTATATACTGGGAACTGCCCCGTTATCTAAGGGATTCGGTGGCTATTGTTGGTTCATAAAGAATTCTGCTTATAGGTCACCAGGGTAAGCTTAAACCAACTTATAAGTGAGCCATAGTGACAATGTAATCTTTGTTTTTATTTATTCAATGTGTGTGTGTGTGTGTGTGTGTGTGTGTGTGTGTGTGACAATGTCTAGGAGTTGGTTTTCTCCCAACATTATGTTGGACCCAGGAATCAAAATCAGGTCACCAGGCTTGGCAGCAAGTGACCTTACCCACTGAATCTTTGGCCAGCCCAACAACCTAATCTTTAGTGAGTAGCCACTGTGCCAAGTACTAGTCTAAGGCATTCAATGCCCACCCAATATGTCTATTATCTTTATTTTATTTTTTACTTGTATTTATTTATTTATTTTTTTGTCAAGACAGGGACTTACTATATAGATCTGGCTGTCCTGGAACTCACTATGTAGAGCAGGCTGGCCTCAAACTCGCAGAGACCCCTCTGCCCCTGGCTCCCCAGTGCTGGGTCTAAAGACACGCACCACTATGCCCGGCCTATTATCTTGATTTTAAAGATGCAGACATGGAATCGCTGAAGGCTGAGAAGACAGCTTGGTAGGTAGAGCGTTGGCTTTGCAAGCCCAAGTTTGATTGTCAGAACCCATGACAAAGATGTCAGGTGGCACATGCTTGCACCCCCAGTGCTGGGAAGACAGAGACAGGTGGATTCCTGGGACTTACTGGCCAGCTAGATGAACCAGTCACTTGGCGAGCGCCAGGCCAGCGAAAGGCCCTGAGTCAAAAAACAAGGTTTGGGGCTGGAGAGAGAGCTCAGTGGTTAAGAGCTCTTGCAGAGGACCCAAGTTTGGTTACCAGCACCCATATGGCAATTTGCAATTTCTATAACTCCAGCTCCAGAGGGACCCCAAGTCCACATCCTGCTTTCAGGGGCACCAGGCACATACATGGTGCTGTTGTCTAGCAGTTTCTGAGATGGAAACATTCCATCCTGCAGGAAAGCCCCTTAAAGCAGGGAGATAAACAACTCAAAACAGCTTCAGGAAGTCCCTGAAACTGACTAGATTCACTAGGCCCCACTGTGCCAGAGTAAGCAATAAAAGCTTACCTCTCAGGCCAAAAGAACTAAGCTGTAAAGGAGAGTTTCGGAAAAGACCAGCTGACTAGAAGAAGAGAAACCAGCTGGGCTGCCCGGAAGAGGCTCAGACCAATTGAGGCACGTGGGAAGGACACTCTCCAACCTATTATGCTGCTTTCAGGCTATGCAGTGTGCTCCAGGTTCCCAGCTTTGTGCGCTGTCACCCATGCTGGGGTGGGCCTTGGTGATGCAGCTGTCATTTCTGCTTCTGTAAATGACCCTCCACCCATATTGCTATAAGTAACCCCAATAAAACTCATTGGTTTACCAAATTGGACTTTGGTGGTATCCGTACTTAGGTTTGTTGTGGGATCCTTATTTGGGATGAGTAGACATGTGTGCACCACGTCTCCGCTGGAAAAGTTTGTCACACAGACATACATGCAGGTAAACACACTCTTCAAACAAAACAACTTAACAAACAAAACAACTCAATGTGGATTGGATGGTGTTTGGGTGGGAGCTCCATCTCAGCCCCTGGCACCTTGGCATCCCTATACCCAGAGTCTGGAATGTTTGGAAGGAGTCTGGTGGAAGATCCACCTCAACTCCCCCGCCCCCATCTCTTTCCTTTAACCCGCCCCTTCAAAGCCCGCCAAATACAGCTCCTCCCCCAGAGAGGCTCAAGACCACCCCCACAGGGTATATAAGCTGCATTCCCCCCCCAAAATAGACACGTGTTTCTTCTGGTCTCTCTTCCCGTCTGGGGGGTGGGGGGCAGGGGGCAGGGGTCACCTGGGAACGCTTTATCCATTAAACCTGGGCTTTTCCATCTCGGGCTGATTCAGTTTGCTGTGTGGGTGGAGAGGCCTTCAGGAGGCCTAAAAACTTATCAGATGGCACCTGAGGTTATCTGCAGGCCTCCACAAGAATGTGCACGAACTAGCACCTACACACACACACACACACACACACACACACACACACACACACACACACACGTGGGGGCTAGTGCAAGCACCAGCACCAGTGAGTGAGCTGTGAGGTGACAGCCCAAACTAACCCAACTGTGTCAGGTTCGGGCTGCTATCTTAACCAGCTCTCACAACTGCCTCTAACTTTACCACAGATTAGAACAGCCTGGGTGGGACGGCGGTGTCACATGCCTGGGGAGGCAGAGGCAGGTGGAGCTCTGTGAGTTTGAGGCCAGCCTGGGCTACCGAGTGAGTTCCAGGACAGCCAGGGCTGCACAGCTGCACAGGGAAACCCTGTCTTGGGGGTGGGGGTAGGGTGGGAGGGGGTGGTGGGGAAGAATAGCCTGGGAGGTTCTGACAAGTCCTAAGGTCAGGCCACAGCCTAGACCAACTAAATCAGACTCCTAGCACGAGAGTCCGGGCGTGGGTGGCTTAACATTCCCTCAGTAACTTTCAATACGCAGCCGTTTGGGGACCAGCTGGGCAGACCCCTCTGGAGGGCCAGCGCTGAGGATCAAGGCTGGGAAGCCAACCTACAGGTGTAGTGTATTAAGTCTCAGGCACAGACGGCCATGCCAGTCCTTGGGATAGCCAGGGCGTGGGGAGCCCTGGGGAAACAGGCTGGCTCCCCAGATCAAATAGCCTCAGGGCCAGAGGTCGAGAGTTGGACAGGGAGTGCACATTCTGAGCCATGTTGACTCTTGACCAGAGGGGTTGAAATTCCTCAGGTTAGTTCTGGAACTCGTAGGGGTCATTACAAACTGTTACATTGTACAAGGGCCTGGGCTCAATTCCTAGCACTGAGAATAAAAAAGTTAGAAAAAGGGTGACAACAAAGGGTCGTGCCTGAGAGACAGCTGTCAGCAAAGTGCTTACCTTGCAGGTAGGGAGCCCTGAGTTAGATCCCCAGACAACACAATAAAAATGCTAAGTTTGGAATCCCAGCACTGGGGAGGGTGAGACAGGCAGATCTCTGGGGATCACTGGCCCGGCCCGACAGCCTAGCTTACTTGCTTGGAGAAATCGAGGCCTGTAAGAGCACATGACTTAAAAAAAAAAGTATATAGCCTAAAGAATGATACCTGAGGTCGCCCTCTGCTGCCCATGTCCTTTTCCATTCTCCAAATTCACCTGTGTACACACACACACACACACACACACACACACACACACACACGCCACCACCACCAAAGAAGAAGTAAATACTCCATCTGTCCATTCAGTTCTTGAAGGAAGGAGTAAGTCAGCAAGATCCTCAAGTACAGCAGAATACAGCGTAGTACTAATATGATGCTGCCATGGCCCCCTTTCCAACGCCTCTCCAATCCAGGGCAGCTGGATTCCAATCTAAAACTGCCAAAGGCCAGGTGTGATACTGTGTATCTATAATCCCAGCGCTCCGGAGGTAGAGGCAAGTGAACTGCCAGGCTAGGGTGGCTTTAGACTGTAAAGTTCGGAGTGAAAGCCTGCCTCAAAAAACAAACACAAAACCGGGGGCTGGGTATGGAACTCTCAGTTGGGAGAGCACTTGCCTAACACCAAGGCTGCAAATCCCGTGCTTCCCCCTCCCTTCCCCCCAGCATTCCATAAAACTGAATAGTCTGCTGGAGGGGCATATCTGTCACCCTCTCTGGGAAAGCTTCCAAGGAGACCTTTTCAAAGAGCACCCTGACATGTTGGTCTCAAGAGAGGGCAGCTGAGTTAGTACGGAACCTGCTTGAAGTCTAGGGGAAAAGGAAGCTACAAGAGCAGTGTGCTTTGGCAGACAGACACCGCTAAGTTTGGACCAAGGTGGGTGGGAGGCAGTTGAGGGGTATTGTTTGGGTCAAGGCAGGGACCTTTAATCACTGGGGTTTGGCGGAAAACCAGGTCGGACCTCTTCCATCAGTAACACAAGGACCTACCTTAGGTGAGAGGTATTGTATAAAACGCAGACTTCACTGGGTAGGCATGGGATTGCATGCCATTACTGCAGGCTGGCAATAGGTGCTCTGGAGCCAGATTGTACATGAGCCTTGGCCGGGCTTCTACTTTTATTGAGCATTTCCTGAGTGTTCACTTCCCATCTATCAGATACTACTCTAAGTATTTTTATTTATTAGCCCTTCAGTGCTTAGAACAGCTAATCAGGCCAGTGGCATCATCAGTTCCAGTTATGGAGGAGGAAACCGAGGCCCCGAGGGCTTCGGTAACTTATTCAAGGCCACAGGGTTCATAGGTTGTAACACGGAGCTTGAACCAGGCAATCGGGCTCTCCAGTCATCTGGATCATTAACATCAAAATAATGGTAATTCGGGAGAACAAACCACGTGTCAGGTACTAATACCGGCAAGGTGAGGATGAGACATTTGCAACTGAATGTCCTTGGGGACTGGATGCGGCAGGGTTGCCTAAGAGACCAGTGACTTACAGAAGGTCAGGCCTCTCCTTCTGATGTCAGGGAGATTAGGTTGGGCAGCTGAGTTGAGTTCCACTCTTGGCCTGAAGGAAAATGAAACATCATCGTTTTTTGTTGCGATACAATTCCCTACATCCTTCTAACCAGGCAGTGTTAAATTAGGACTTACTAAGCCGAGTCAACGGGACCACAGCATTTGACTCAAGATTCTTTCGGTCAAGCTCGACACGGGCTCCATTTACTCTCGTTCTTCAAACGCTTAAGCGTCAAAGTTCAGTTAGGTGCTTTAATTTTGCTTACAAGTTGCCCATGTGACCCCCTATCAGACACTGAAGACGTCAGAGTGAGTGTTCCTGAAAGTGGAGCTAGGGACACAATCACCAGGCCCCAGGTCTACCTTAATTTTTGGTGCCCTGTGTTAAACCTCTCGAGGGGGCTTTTTCTGCAGTTACGGCAACACAGGCTTGAAAACCATCAACATTCAAGCCACACGCCGCCAGCGATCTCTACAGACAGATGAGTAGGCGATAGGAACCCTGATGCGCTTTGCATTTACTCTGCCACAGCAGATCAATCCAGCATCCTGCAACTTGATCGAACTCCGCATCCCACTGCAGGAGGCTCTTCCCGAACTCTCCTTCATCTTGTAGCTGGCTCTACTGCAACCGTGACTCGGCGCTGCAGTCCTGACATCACCCAAGAGGCTTCTCCTCCTCCTAAGGCTGCAGCTGCAGCTGCAGCTTTCCCGCCCCGCTGGGCGCTCACCAGGTGCTGGGCTTAGGACTTGAACGTGCCGACCTTGCAGGTCCCCCCCGAGGGGCGGGGCCGGCTTCACGGCACGCTAGCGGCCATTGTGGGCGGATGGGCGCTGACTCGCCCTCCCCACGCTGAGACACCCCCCCACCCCAACACGAGGTGCTCGGAGCGTCCGGGAGATGCACACCGGGGCTCGCCTACCCTCCCATCGGCTCCTCCCTGCAGCAGGCGCCCCACACCGCTCCTCGCCGGAGCACGCTCCCAGCCCCGCCCTCGGGCGGCTTACGCACGGGCCGCGAGCGCGCGCCTCCCCCCGCCCCCGCGCTCCCGCGCTCGCCTCCCGGCCGCGAGCGCGCGTGCGCCCCTCGAACGTTCCCGGGAGCTCCGCCAGAGCGAGCGCGGAGGCCGGGCGCGCACGAGTGAAAAGGAGGCGGCGGCCGCGTCTGCGAGCAACAGATCCGGGCGCCGCGAGCTGACCTCGTCTGCCGCTGGCCCGTTTCGTTCTCTCTTTCCTTTCTTTTTGAATTTCAGGAAAAAATTTTTACATTTTTTTTTGGGGGGGGAAAAAATCTTTCTTTTTTTTTTTTTTAAATGGCGCTGGCCGCGGGTCAGCGGGCGGTTTTCTTTGCACCAAGATGGGCTTTGCTGTTTCCGTCGTGGGCACCCGTGGTGGCTTGATTGTCAGTCTTCTCTGGGCATTTTTGAGGCCAGGAGCCGAGCGCTGCACGTAGGCGACTCGCCCTCCGGAGCCGCTGGGCGTTTCGGGTTGGGACTTGCGGGGCAGAGCGCCGTGGATCGCGAGCACCGCGTGCTCTCTGCAAAACCGGCGGCGAGCCGGAGGCGGGTCGCTCCCAGGGTGAAACCGTTCCCGGGCTGAGCGAGCCCGGCCCCGTGCGCAGTGCAGCGGCCCCGAGAGCCCGTCCTGTCCCCGCCGCGCCGGGAAAATGGAGGCTGTGATCGAGAAGGAATGCAGCGCGCTTGGCGGCCTCTTCCAGACCATCATCAGCGACATGAAGGTAGGACGCCGGGGGCGCGGCTGCTCTGACCTCGCCGCGGGGCTTCCTCTCTCCCGCAGCCCGCCTAGCCTACGCCTGCACCGTGGCCGCCGGCCACCTGCGGGAGCTCCGGAGACCCGGGTGTCACCTGCTCGCCCGCCGCGCTGCTCCGGCTGTGCTGGGTCACTGGGCGGGCGACTTCCCGGGGGCTAGGGAGAGGGGGTGCAGTCTGATGCCCCTTGCCAACCCCTGCGTTCATTATCCCAGGGGGCGACACCATCTTGTTCCTTTGGGGGCTTAGGGCCCTAGTTCTAAGTTTCCCATTGTCTGTCCCTGGACTTGAGTGTCTGCGACCCATGGAAGCTGGACGCCCGGGCGGACACCTGACTCCCTGGGTTTGGGGTGGGGTGCTTGGCGCGGTGGTGGGTCAGGAGTGGGGGCCCTGCCTGCCTGGATGCAGAAAGGAATCTCCCGGCGTGGGAGATCGGGTGGCAGGCTTGTTACAAGCTTGGCTTTCAGGTCTACCTGGAGTAGGGGAATCTGAACAAATTAGTTATTAATTAGTCTGTTCTGGAGCTGCTGAGGGTGTGCCGTGCCTTCCCCGCACCCTCCCCCGGGCCAGGGTGCAGAAGTTCCCAGAGTAGTCAATGAGGGACCCCGAAGCTGAGAGGCTCACAGCGGGAACGCAAGGTTGAGGTTTCCCAAACAACTATACCCGGCTCCCGCAAACACACACCCACACCCCACTCTTCTCTCGAAAAGATTGTGTGTGTGTGTGTGTGTGTGTGTGTGCGCGTGTGCGTGTGCGCGCGCGCGTGTGTGTTGGGGGCGGGGAACAACACCCTTTGCTTTTTCCTGCAAAGGGTGGGACTGGAGATAACCTGATCCTCGAATGTGGGTTTTCTGGGGCACCGAGGTACACCGGGACTTATGTTACTCACACTAATAAAATAGAACCTGTTTCAGGAGCTGGCTGGAGGTGGGAATTGGGGGCGGTAGGGGGGGATTTTTTTTTTCCAAGTGTATTTAGGGAGCTTCTCTTTGGCTCGAGGCCAGCCCTAGTCTGCCTCAACAGATCCGGGGAGGTGGTGTTTAATTAAAAGCTCGGCTTCCAAAAGAGTGGGCAGGTTTGGAAAGCTGTGCTGGCGAGTGGGTGTGGACAGCCCCTCTTCAGCCGCTGCCTGGCGCCTGGGGAAGCTTTTGTCTGGTGAAGTGTAAGGTTTGGAGAGGCCTTGGGCCTCCGACATGGACTTTGGGTAGGAATGCTCAGCTGTCACGCCTGCCACCTCCTTTTAGAACCAACTGCCACCTCACCCAGGGTGAACTTTGCCAAGGTGCCTCCTCCTGGTGCTCATGTCTGTTTTGCAGTCCTACCAAGCTCGTGCCTTTTGTCAGAAATCCGTGTAGCCTAATCTGTAGCCAGAGCCTGCTCGCCCAGGAATGCCTCTAATCCAGTCGCTTGGAATTAGATGGATTAGTCTCTTCAAAGACAGTCCTTTCATTCCTTTGCCCTCAATCCGCATTGAATTATCGAAGTGTTCTTTTGAACAAAGATTGATGCCCCTCCTTGGGCTCTGGTATTTATTGTTAACTTAAATTTCACCCACCTTATTACAGTCAAAACAAGCTTTGGTGTGAGGCACACACTGTATGTTGTGATGTGCAGAGGAGGTATTTTAGATGGGTCAGTAAAGCCGCTTGTGGTTTTTTTTGGGAGGAGATAATGATGTTTCCAGTCCCTGAATAGAAACAAGGAATCCAGGGATCTAAACTGATTACTGACTTCAGTCCCTGAGTAATCACACCTGGAGTTTTCTTTTTCTTTTTCTTTTTTTTAAATCTAGAACCAGGGCTCAGTTCTTTCCAGTAGGTGGTTTGAACCTAAAGCCCTTCAGAAGGTACTCCTTCCCCAAGATGACTGCGCCACATTCCACCTGCCAGCTGGCTGCCTGGGGTGGGCTCTGCCTAGACATTCGTAGGTGTTTAAGGTGGCTTCAGTTGGAAAATCTCTTATGCACTGCTTCCTCGGTGTTGACTCTAGCTTCTGTCTCTTTGTGTTTGATGTGTTCACTATCCTGTGGGTAAACATTTCGTCCCCCCCACAATACTTTCAAAATCAAGGACCAGTGGAAGATTACACTGTGCTTTGGGTTCTGAAGAATTTTAGACTCTTTGGGGGAGTAGAGGGATCAGGGATCGCATGCAGGTTGTCTGATTTCTTTCTGAGATTGTTTATGCGACAGGGAACCACTAAATATTTTCACCGAGTTTTCTTTGGAAGACTTCTCTTTGGCTTGGGCCGCAGTGACGCTTCAAAAGTGACAAGATTAAATTGGGCTCAATAGGATAAGCAGCGTATGATATGTGGCCTTGTCAGCAAGAAAGCCAGCTTTTAATGTCAGCTGGCATTCTGATGACCTTGTCCTTCTCTTCTCCTCTTTAAACTCATGACCAGCTTATTGTCATTTCGGTCCCCTGTTTGTTTGGAGAAGCCATTTGGAGTGCCATCTTCATACCATGTTTTAGTTGTTTTTTTTCACGTGATGTTGAACTGGGGTGAGAAAAAGGCGAAGAACATGGGGTTTTTTTGAGGAGCATTTGAGACTTCATAATGCGCAGTAACACAGGAAGGGAGTCAGTTTCCTCTTTGGAGAAAATAAAAAGATAACAGAAAGTGGAATAATTTCCATGCCTGGTGCCACCCCGAACCTCAAGACACGGAAAAGCCTGGGCGAATTCTTTGCTCTCTGCAAAGGTTCTCCGTTGGACCGAGTCCTGGGCTGTCAGGACGCAGTGTTTATCCTCTTCAGGGGTAGGGTGGAGAAGAAGGCCTCACTTTGCTCCCATTGGGATGGGGCTCCAAGGGAAGCTGGCCGCAGCTGCTAGAAAACTTACGGCTCCCTTGATGAGAGGAAATCTCTGTTTTCCCCTTCCTTCCACCCTGCTGTGGTGGTGGTCACTAATGAATGGCCGTGTGCAAAATCACTTACCGGCGGTCTTCCCTCGGATCCACGTAAATCACCCTTAGAGCTAGCTGCCTGGTGTGAGTTAGACCCAGAAGGAAAGGGAACTCAGCTTTTCGTGTAGCCTCTGAGGAGGGGCTGTGGTTGGTGTTTCTGGGGGACAGTGGTCTGCAGGTGACTGTTACTATCGAAGAGGTCCTAGGATCCTTTTCATTTCTATCCAAGTTCTGGGCAGAATTGGCTCTTAGTAAGGTAAACAGATTAGTGTTGTTTGTTTTGAATCATTAAACCAGAGTTTGACCATGTTTCCCGTAGTTGCTAAGTCCTAGAGGCTTTGCTAGCCAAAATTGAGAGTATCTCTCCCCAGGGATAGCGGTCTTTTAATAATTAACTTTTTTTTTTAAAGTTGGATGCTGGAATCAAATATTTCTTTGTCCTTGTTGCTCAAGCACCAGGATGCTAGGAGCCGAGTTGGCCCTGCTGCAGGGAGAACTTTGCCCTGGGTTCAGGTTTATGTAATATGGCTAAGCTAAAAAATACCCAACTGCACCTGAATGCCGCCCTTCCATGTGTTGTCTTAGACAGGGGTGTCCTGTTACAGGCACCTGTGCGGAGCAGAATAGAGGCCTTGTTCAGTTCCTCCCGACTGCCCCCGCCCACCTCTGCCTGCCACCAGTATCCTCTGTCTGAGGGTCTATCTAAAATTAGAGCGGCTAAAGGGACATCTTGAATTCCGTGGAAATCTGTCCGTGGTTCAGAGGCACACGGGGACATTTCCCTTCACTTACCATGAGGTGACAGTGTGGTTATCGGGTCTAAGGCTGTGTAGTGACTTCAGGGCTGCCCCTTTAGCTGCCGTGGGTTCCTGTAGTAAGAGGGGTTCACTCCCTAGGTCTTTACTGAGGCCTCCTAGGTAGAAGGCCTCCTGTTAGGTCGTGCCCTTGCTCTTTATGCGGATGCAATATGGCCGCAAGTGAGGAAGAATGGGCTGCCCTTCGGTCAGGGGAAGGGCTTCAGTCTTTTTGGGCTTCTCTTTCAGAATGCTTCCGAATAAAAAGATTGTCTGTACTAAGATAACGAAAAAAAACAAACAAAAAAAAAACAAAAAAAAAAAACAAACCCATCCAGGCTAACCTGGTCCTGGGAGGGAAGTGGGGCACTCTGGGTAGAGGCTGACAGACACAAGGTGAGATGAGCAGAGTCACAGATGGACCCCATGTTGGCTTTTCTCTTGGCAAATGGTTGTGTTTGGCCAGGGTTTTACAGCTTCCTCATCTCGGGCCTGTGGGAGAAGAAGGCAGAGTAAAGATGTCATAAAATTGGCAGAGGGAGCCTGCCCAGAGTGGGTGCCTCATTCGGAGCTTTAGGGTTTCTTCTATGGGGAACAGCAGTCTTGTGGGAGTTTGGGGGTGTGGATCTTGTCTTCCTTTGGAAACATGTCATTTTGGGGCTTACCTTAGCGTTTCCTTACATATTCTATTAGATAAAATCATTTAGAACTTGTTGCTTGATTTCCTGAAACCTTTCTGCTTGGAATTCCATAATTCGTAAGGGCCCCAATGGAGGAGGAGGCTGTTTCCAGGTTATAGCTTTCATGGGAGGAAGGCTGAGTTGAGCTCTGGGATCAGCATCACCCTTCTAGAGTCACGTACGTACGTGTAGTCTCTTCTGTGGTATTTTATTATCGGCTGTGTTGGATCACCAAACTCTGCTACAGTGTCAACAATACCATGTCAGCAAGTCAAATCCAGCCTCTCCAGCTGCGTTTGGGCCCCACATAAACAGGGACACTTTGACAAAGTATAGGCCTGGCGTGCCTTCCACAGGCCCGGTCTTCACAGCTGCTGGCTGCCTTTGCTCTTTGACCTCTTCTGTCTTATCTTGGGCTGTAAGGAAAAAAAAAAAATAATACCCATCAGTTTGGCTAGCTCATTTGAGGTTTCTGAAATGCTGGGAGGGTGGGAAGGTTGAAACTATTGATCCATTAGATGCTTTATCGTCTATATCCAAGCTGTTTCCATCTTTGCAAGGATGGGTGAGAGCTGGCAGGGTTCCTTCTGTGATGAGACCATTTAGAGGTTCCCATTGGGAAATGGAAAAATGAGATCATTTTGATGAGTTCCCCATTACTTCTTGAAATCGCCTTCAGGACACTTTCCCACCAAACCCACACCTCTGCGAAAATGAAAAAACGCCTTTCCCCAGCCTTAAGCGGAAGCCACAGGACAGGTTTTTGGATTTGGGCATTCAGAACCCCAGGAGGACATAGTTGGGGCCCTTCACTGGAACTGGCTGATGCCTTAAGCATTTTAATTCAGATTTGCAGATTGTATTGCTGATACGGCCTTATTAAATAGTAGACGGAGAGACAAACAGTAAATTAATTGGCGGAGCGTTCAGGAAGCCTATTGTGTTGGATTGCTGAGGCTCTCCCCTACATTAGCGGCAGACTGCAGGTTTCATTTGAGTCTGTGCCACAAAAATACAACAAGCCCCACCACCCCCAGCCAGCCCCAGGACGGAAACTATCCTGAAGCTACATCCCCATCTCTAAGCCCCCTGGGAAGGCCTCGGGGTGACTCATTCTTCTCTACCTCAGCCCAGTTGTGAGGTTTTTGATGCTGTGGCATGCCACCTGGCACATAGTAGGTGCTCATTATTGATTGCATGTGGTGCATAGTGGGCAGCGGGGGACTTGGAGAAGGACTTACTATGTGCCAGGCTTGTACTAAGTGTCAGGTGTGATGATTGTATGTTCACCCTTACACTCACGGTACACACTCTGCAGATGAGACAACCCAGGCTTGGAGAGATGCAGTGACTTGTCTGAGATGAGGTGGAATTGATATTCAGAGAGTGGAGCTAAGAACTGAAGGTATGGGGAGGGGCATGGGTATATTTCTAGAAGCTGGTGCTTCATTCGTCTAAGCCCACAGGAGGGTCACAGACAGAACTAGGACCTTCTCTGACCTGGAGGAGTGGACTTGAATCGAGATACTCAGGGGTGGATGTCTCTAATGTCACTGTTACCCCTGGGGAAAATGTTTAATTTATAGAATATGAAGAGGTCGTGGCTGACCTCTTTTCCCCCCACTCATCAGTCCTACCGACAGACAGCTTTGCCAGGTCCTTTTCCTCGTGGTTCTGTGGGTGCCTTGGGGACCAGGCTCCTTTTGTCCTTTCCCTGGGATCTCTGTGCTGGGCTTGGGTCTGGAGTCAAGGTGTCTGAGGCTGGGCTGTACTCTCATAATCATATGGATTAGTCAGGTTCACCCGAAGTTCACATGACTCCTCGGAGCGAACTCCTTACCTCAAACTCATTTTGTGTCCAGCCCTGGAACACGCCTGTAAAAAGAGCTTTCTGTGTTTAATTATGTCCTGGTAGCCCTCCAGTTTGGGCTGAGTTGGTAGAGGCCTTGGAAACATGTTCAGATGGGGTCCCCAGAAAAACCACCTTCCTGCTCTAATTCTTGGTATATATGGCCTTGGTCAGAGTCCTTAAGGGGCTTTTCTTTTCCTGTCTTGTTTAAGTGGGGAAAAAAAAGATCAGTCGAGTGCCTTTTGAGCTGTGTGTATTTTTATTTGATTTCTTTGCCTCCAAGAACGGACAGGAGTGGAAATACTGGCTTGCTCAGTGCTGAGAGCTCCGTGCTAAGAGTGCCGGAGGTGGGCAGCAGATACTGACTCTGACTCTCTTCCTGCCAACTCACCACATGACGGAGCTCTGCAGGGCCGGATAGTGGGTCTGGCCCGGGTAGGAGGTCTGGGCATGTGTGCCCTTTGGGTGATGGCCATGGTTACAGTCAAGACCCACTGAGGACCCTGGGAGATTGAATGCCTGGGCCCTGCTCCCAGCATCTCTGAGTCAGTGTTCGGGTAGCACCTTAGTTGATAGGATTTTGAAAGCACTGGGTCACCAGGATTGAGGGTCACCAGGATTGAGGGTCACCAGGATTGAGGGTCACCAGGATTGAGGGTCACCAGGATTGAGCGACACAGAGGTACAGCTCCGCCACAGCGCATTCGTGATCTCACCCGAGCATGAGAAGAGCCCATTTAGATACTTGTATTAGGATGTGAATGATCTTGATATCACCTAATTTAGTTCTCCAGATAGTCAAAATGGTAAGTTTTGCTATCAAAGTTTTCATCACTATTAAAAATTACAATAAAAATACTTCGAAATGCTAAATAATTCCAGTAAAAGTCAACAGGAGCATATCTAGAATTCTTGGCAGATTTTTACTGATCTGTAATATGCTCTTCTACAGTATGAAAATTGTTAGATACATTAGCTACTGGCCACACATTGCTAGTATGGCCAAGGAACTGAGTTTTTAATTTTACGTACTCTTAACCAAGCAAAGTGGTCCAATACTGTAACCCTGGTGTTTGGGAGGTGGAGGAGGAGGAGGAGGGCCAGAAGTTCAGGATCATTCTCGACTACTTTGTGGTCTGCTTGAGTGGTATGAGACTCTGTCTCACAAAATGAAAAGAAACCCCACAAATAAAAGTAACAGGAACGAATGGATTCTTTCAGTTGTTTGAGTTTAAATAGCCATGGGTGACTAGTGGCTCCAGTACTGACCAGCAACGATCTCACAGACACTAAGCCTCCTGCTCACCTCCTATCCCTTGGTGGTCAGGGTATATTTAATAATCCCTGTAGACACTCTGCAGTCCTGCTGACCCGGAACACAGGGAGCTAGAGGAAACCCTGCAGCCAGTTTCTCGGTCTCTAGGAGTCTCAGTTTTCTTTTCTGTAAAGTGGGTATGATAATATGCCTGCCTTGTAGGTTCCTCATGAATGTTCTGAAATGGGGTGTTTCTTGTGGAAGGCTCCCCTCTTGCCTGGTGCACATGTGCCCAGGTGTTAGGTGCTGTATGCTGGAGATTGGGAAGGGAATTAAGATCTAGGTAGTCCTTATCTCCCTGCTGCTTCAGGCAAACACCATCTCACTCACCCTTTGGGGAGCCACAGTAGAGCCTGTGGCGGAGCTTCTGGAAGTGAAGAGGGTCAGTGTTTTTGGTTTTTCATTCTTGCCAAATAAAGTAGCCCTGAGTTCATAATAGTCCTCTGCCTAGCGGGGTCTGCTTCATTCCGTTTCTCCACTTGCAGACCCCAACTGTTCATAAGGGGAGGATGGGCTGAGAGAAGAAAAGCCCTTCGGAGACACTGAACAGGGGAGGGGAGGCAGGACTCGCGTTGCTGGGCTATCTTTGGTGGCCCTCTTGGTTTTCTGAGTGAACACCACCCGTTTCTCATCGCCTCTGGCCCTGCCTGTCTCCAGTATTGAAGACACATGGAGCCTCCACCCCCTCCTGAGAGCTGGTCCTATTGGACTTCCCTGCCTGTCTGCCCAAAGCTGCCTCTGGCCTCAGCTTGGTTGGCAGCTAGGCCCCCTACACTTGGCTCCAGCTGATTGGTGTGTGTCCAGGATGCCTCACTCCATGGCTCCTCACTTTCCTGCCTCATCTCTGCCTGTTGAAATCATTCTCACATTTCCAGGTACCACGGGGAAGGGTCTTCTTCTCAGGCCACTCCTCCTAAGAGGGGTTCTGTGAGGGCATCCTTTATAGTCTACCAAATAGTTAACTAATTTCTATCCTCACAAGTGGGTTTTCTTTGAACTTTAAAGCCTGGTTCTGCCATTTCTTGGCCTCATTATTCTGGGCAAATCATTACTTTTCCTGAGCCTTGATTTCTTCCCCCCTACATAATGGGGCGAGGGGACAGTAGTTACCCCGAGGATTAAACGAGGAGGTAGGTGTAAATGATTTGGTGTGAAATACCTGGCAAGTGAGTGTCCTTTGGTGTCTGTCCGAGCTACCTTAGGTTGTTTCTCACAGTCAAGTCCAAACTCTGCAACTTTACTGGGCATCAGTGTGATGACACTCCCCAAATCCCAGATTTCTGGTCATTTTAGACTTGAGACTTTCAGATTGGGGAAGTCTATGCAAATTTAAATGAAAACTCTGACATTTGGAAACAAGCCTGGTCTCAAGTATACACATACATACATACACACACACACACACACACACACACACAGCCACCCCACAATTCCTTGCTGATAGTACCTGGTCTCAAGCATTTATACACATATCCAGAATCCCGATGATACAGCTGAAATCATCAAAGGGATGGATGAAATGCACCCACCACAGAACATGAACAGAAAATTCTGAAATGCCACACTCTGAGGGACAACCTGAGTGGCACGTTAGAGCATGGTCGTGGAGCTGATGTCACATGGCCTGGGCCTAACTTTGGGCTCCACAAATGGCCAAACCTCTCTGCACCTCTGTTCCCCCATCTGTAAAATAGGAATGAAAGCAGGGTCTACCCAACTGGGTTGCTGGGAAATTAAATCAGCTTCTGAGTGTCAAACACTTAGAGCCTGGTAGTTCTGACCACAGAAACGTTATTGCACAAGTAAGATGAAATTCAGTCGTCATCGGGATTCTGGATATATCACACACAGAATCTAGATTTGCCTCTGGACTGCTTCAGGAGGCTTTGTGGGGTAGGGTGGCGGGGTGGTGGGGTGAGGAGATAGCTCATCAGGGGAGAATGTTTGCTGTGCCAGCATGAGGCCCAGAGTTCAAATCCTGGCACTACATAAAACATGGGGCGTGTCTGCACATTCCTGTAACCCCAGAACTATTGGAGGCAGAGAGAGGCAGACACCCCAGATCCACCTCTGGCCTGCTTGTGTTCATGGGCATGTGTACCCACATGCATACATGCACAGAACCCTACCCACCCAAGAAACTTTGAGAGGTCTCAAGGGAGGGACAGGGCCCAATAATTGGCCTGAAATGGTCAAACAGTTGACCTGTCGGTGCCTCTACCTTATTAACAGAGAGGTATAGGTGGAGAGGGATGGAGTCCAGTGTGGCCCACCTCAGGACACAAGCTGTATTTGAACCCACTTCAGAAGACGGAGTGCCAGCCCGGAGTGGGGAGACCCTTGCCGTTGGGGGCTGGCAATGTGGTGGATTGGTTTCCAGGGAGACCACGATTGCATTCTGGAGCCAGGCTCCTTGCAGCCGAGCATGCTGCCATTAAGGAAGTCTTTGAGTTGGGTTTAATGGTCGTTCTTTGTTTTGAAATGACTGTTTACTGAACCTTCAAAGCCAGTGCCACAGCAGGATGTGATATGGGGCCTGAATAATTGCATCAGACACCCCAATAGGAAGCAGGTAGTAAGGAGCCTCGCCAGGAGTAGCCCATGGCCAAGCCCGGAGCCAGAGCCATTGCGTCCCGAGCCGGGACTGAGGTCGTTCTGCAACTAGAAGGAGACCTGCGGTCCCATGGAACCTGGTTCCTAGGGAACCTGGCCGTTTGATGTTGTGCTGGCCCTAATTAGGGATACCCTAATTAAGTCAGAGGAGGCAGAGTTTTTTTCCTTTAAAAAAAAAAAGCAAATGTTTTGAGAACATTTCATGGGGGATTACTTCTGAAAGATTATATAAGTTATATAAAATTAATGGAAGAAAACCTAGAAACTTCAATTAAGTGAAGTTCCCCATAAGCACCAATTACAAAGTGGGTTATGTTGTTCAGGCTCACAAAAGCCCAGACAATTAAAGGGACCATGAAACCTCCTTTTCATCCGGTCTTCCCTTTCCCATGTGTGGAGTTACATAAGCTATGCCAGTTTCCGTGATGGCCACGTGACTGTGTTTTGTCTGTCTATAGTAAAGTCCACACACCTACTGTGTGCCAGGTCGAGCTGGAAGTGCTGGGGATATAGAACAGCAAACGATGGACATGATTTCCTGCCTCTGGAACCTCATGGAGTGGTGACAGATGAGGGATGGATAAGTGGCATGGATCAATTCTCAAAACTATTTATTTTTTATTATTATTTATTTTGTGTGTATGGATGTTTCGCATGCCTGGTGTCCTGGGAGGCCAGAAGAGGGCATTGGACTCCCACGGGATGGGACTTGTAGACAGTTGAGAGCCCCTGGGTGGGTGCTGGAAACTGAAACTGGATCTTCTGTAAGGGCAACAAGTACTTTTAACCCTTGAGCCGTCTCTCAATTCTCTTAAATGCTAAAAGGAATCCGTGTCTCCAAGAGTGGTGAGGGAAGAGTCTCATGGAAGGGGACATTGAGTGACAGCTAGTGACCAGTGGAAGCATGGCTCAGTTTGTGCAAAGGCCCGGAGGTGGGGAGCGAGCCCCTTAACTGTGTTTGGGCTAGGGCAGTTTTTCACTAATTGAAGAAACACTGCAGGAAGTACATTTTTGCAGCTTTATGGCCTTCCTTGAAGGATTTATCTGTGGCCTAAAGGAATGCACTTCTCAAAGCTTCTGGAACCTGAATGTCTCGCAAAGCACGTCTCTGCTTACATTCCTGTGTGTGAGCGCTCATCTTCTGGATGATTTCGAAAGATGTTGGATGTGGACATGAGTGCCAGGAGGTTGCTGAGTTCCCAGTTTCCAAGGGCTTGGGGGAGGACTTGCCATCTTATCTCTTGCTGGGGTCTTCCAGTCTTCGCTGTCTGGGTGGTTTTGAGAAAGCAAGAGAGTCTTCCCGTGCGAATCCCTAGGCCCACCCTTAAAATTCTTGGTTGATCTCGGGTGGGGCTCAGGAATTCGCCCTTTTAGCACACCCTTGCCGCGTCTCTCTAGGTTTTGCAGGGTTTGCGCCAGCGGTCGGTGGGAGAGGCGCCCAGGCCACCCTGAGCTACCAGAGGCTTCCTCTGTTGTTCAGGAAGCAAGGGCTTCTCTCTTTTTATGTGTTTCATTCCACCCCGGTTATAGCTGGAATACAGTCCAGGTGGACGTACTGAGTCATGCTAGCCGTGACTTTGGGGAAACATTTCCCGTCTTGCTGCTTTCTTTCCCTTTTTGCCAGAACAGTTTCTTCTTCCTCTTTGAGAGCCTGGTGAGGCGTTACCCCATTTGAGGAACTCCCGCCCGCTGCGCTCCAGTTTTTCCAGCTTGGAGAACACTGTCCTTCGAGGCTTTGGGATCAATGGTTTCCTCTTCAGCCTTCCAAAAAGACTGTTTTTTTTTTTTTTTTTTTTTTTTTAAGCATATTGACCTCTTCTCTCTTCAAGGCTATACCTTCACTAAGTGCCTGTGCATAGTAGGCACTCATTTAATGTCCTGTTCAGGAAGGGTGCCATTGAATGCTGATTCACTAAAGCAGAGTCGAGCTCTTTGTGCTACTCATCCCTTCAAGCACTCGGATTGTTTGGTGAACTTCGCAATCATCCTCTGGGGGCAGGAACTAGCCATTAGCATCTTTTACAGATGGAGCCGGTGTGGCACCAGGTGATGAAGTCACTTGCCTCTAAGGTCACTCTGTGAACAGATCTGAAGTTGGGCCAGCTGACTCTAGTCACGCTCAGACTCTTGAATGTATTTGTCTGTCAAAGTTCTCTGTCCACGATGGATGGATGATAGCCAGTGGACGGACAGACAGACAGACACACACACACACACACCCTTGCATGCACAAGCGTTGTAAAAAGAACTGTAGCACCTTTTGTGGTCCACCAGGGCATCTTTCCTGGAAGCTTGGGGTGGGAGTTGGGTGATGGATGAGGTGCTGTCGGCTCCCAATGGAAACTGATGCAGCACATAGTGTGGCCAAGGCTAGTCCCTGGGGTGGGTTTGATGAGTTCAGGAACCTGTGCCTGCCTCTGCGAGGGTTGGGGGAACATAAATGGAAGCTACTGATGGAAGCGGGATCTCAAAGTGAAAGTCATTTTGGAGTTGGTAGGTCCATGCTGGAAAGAGTTGGATGAGCATGCGTGTGCGGGTGCAAAGTCATGAGGTGCAGACTTTGAACTTCGTGGGGCACCCGAGTTGTGGTGTGTGTTGCTTGTCGTCTCATGGGTATTGACAGACAGGAACACAGGAATGGAGCAGCAGCTCTGGACTCTGCACAGTGAAGGCTCCATGAAGCAGGCATTATCCTGGGAAGGCTTAAGGGCGCACACACATTTCGTAGGAGCCTTAGGTAAGAACATTGAAACCCTGCGTGAGGTGCTTAAAGAATGAGTTCTCATGTTTCCTGAGTTGGAGAGTCAGCCAGGCCAATTTCACTGTCCGAGGAACCGAGCAAATTTAGCAGCAATTCATATAATGAAGTGGGAGTGAGGGCAGGTCCTCTCTCACTTTGCACAAATCATTGGCTCTTTCTGCACCTGATTTCTCATGGGAAGGACGTGTTGAATACACGCACAAGCACATGCCTCCCTAAGGTTACCGTGACGTCCTTTGTGGTTCCTTTGGCACTATCCACGGACTGTGGTGGTCTGATGTTGCTCTTGGGTCTGTTTGGACTCCGAGGTGGTTAGGGTGGGTGACCCCTTTGAAAACTTCCTCAGGCAGTATAAGGTGCACAGGCAGCCACTTACTTATCCTCTGGTGGGAGGTACTGTTTTCAATAATCATTGAAAAAGTAGCAAGGCAGTGAGAATCTAGGTAGGTGTGTGTGTGTGTGTGTGTGTGTGTGTGTACATAAAGGTGAATTTGGAGAATGGGAAAGGAGAGGAAAAGGAGTTCTGTTTGCAGAGAAATCTAGAGTGTGGAAACACATACTTAAAAGGGTAGAAAAGGAAAGACCCACAGTGCAGGCCACCGTAATCCCATCCCTCAAGAGGGGGAGGCAGAAACATCACAGGCTCGCCAGCCTAGTCTTGCAAACAAGTTCCAGGCTAGCCTGGGATACATAGTGAAACCCCGTCTCAAAAGGAAAACAAACAAATAAATGAAATCCCGAACGTCCTTTGCAGGTGAGAAGCACAGTACAGATGCCCTGGTCTGGCCAAGGGAAGCTTCCATAGCGAAAGCTGTTCTAGATCTTTCCAAGTGTGTAGACATTGTACCTTTTATTTCCTCATAATTTCAATTTAAATAACACCCAATCCCTAGTGGCAGCCCTGTTGGATAGCTCATGACAGACAGACAGATGGCTTGCTTGCTTTCTGGTAAAGGACCTAAAACCCAAAGCAAATTTGAAGGTACAGTTTACATGTTTTTTTTTTTTTTTTTTTTTTTTTTTTTAATTGTGTAATGGAGACGTACCCATATGTTTGAAAACATCCTGAGCATCTGACCTGGCCATGTGGGTAAAAGAGAAGCTCAGTGCCCTTGCTTTAATTAGAGTGTGGAGGAGCTTGAGAGGGAGCAGTCTGTGAGGGGCAGCTGGATGGGGACCACCTTTTGTGGGTGTGCTTCCCTTTCACAGGCGTATTTATTGCGGGTGTACTTGGGCAAGTGTGTGAGGGTGGGCGGGCAAGGACGCAACAACCATTGATTATCCCCAGGCTGTCATCCACCTGATGGACAGGGATAATTAGTGGATTAGGCAAGTCCCAATCAGAAAATAAAAGCCCGGGACTGGTATTTATGATGGATGGGTTCACCGGGTGCCTTTCATCTGAGGCTCTTGTGAGACCTGTATCTTGCATGCAGACCAGGGTGGGGAAGTTTAGTTTGGGGGACAGAGCTCTGGCAGGCATTCCTGGGCTCCGGCCCTAATTATGCACACCCACTTCTGGAAGCTGAATGCATTCCTGAACCCAGAGATGCTCAGCTTGGGTCAGAAGGGCCAGATCCCTCTCCACGCCTCTTCTTCGTTTTTTATCTCCCTGGAGGCTGGGCTCACCAGGAGGCCTTGGGAAGGATGCTGTGGTGATGACCAGCCCAGAGATGCTACAGAGATCCATTCTAGTGCCCGAGGAAAATCCGAAGATGAGGGAATAAAATCACCCCCCCCCCCATTCATACAAGTGCCAGCAACTGTGTGTTCCAGTGTGATTTAGGCTTTTTTCTGTACAAAGGGGTTTTCTTTGTTTCGTGCATGCTTTTTCCATGGCTGACCTGACCATTTCTAGAATGTCACACAGTCCTGTGCAGATATCATCATGTTTCTGGAGTTTCGCCTCTGTTCTGCCTTAGTTCCTGCAGGACACAAAACTAAAGCATAACCTAATGGCCGGCTGAGTCACTTTGTCACGCTGGACTGGGACCTGAGTCTGGGTCTGTCCCTCAGGCTGCTTTGACTCCCCAGAACCAGGGTCACGCACATCTGCAGTCAGAAAGATCTGAGGTCAGGTTTGTTTGTTTGTTTGTTTACTTTTCTCTGTGATTCTGGGCCTCAGTTTTCTCATAGACAAAATCATAGCATCAGAGGCTTTGTTGCAGACATGGAATGTGAATGTGTTCTAGGCTGGACTCCTCAGGAAGTGCTCCACAGCAGTCAGCAGCGCTCAGCTCAGATTGTACATGCTACCGCCCAGGGTCCTGTGTCGTGTTCCCCCTCCCCCCTCCCCACCTGAGCAGGGAAAGCAAAGTCTGCATTTTTTGCCAGATCTCCAGGGTCAGGCGCATCAGTTAATACTTGAGATCCAGATAGATGCCTGGTACCTAGCAACTGTTTAGAAAGTGCTGATGTCTGATGCGACCCTCGCCAGCCATCTCCTCCAAAGGAATACAGGACCTATCTGGTCCTACCTGCCTTGCATTGTCCGAGCTTTAACTGCTAGTCAGCCAGCCGCTGTCTGGCCCCTTCTCGGCAGGACAAAGGTCTTTGAGCTGGAAACCCATTCCCTATAGCTTGTCCCTGCTAATCCCGATTTTCTTCCCCATTGAACTGATCCTCGTCCTCATGAGAGCCCTCCCTAGCCCTCCTGGTTCCTCTTAGGTTGTGGGTTTTCTAGCCACAGTCCCCCTGCCCTTCTGTGTCCCTTGAGGCTGTGATGTGCTATCGAATTCCTTCAGCTGTCCCTGGATCTCGGCTGTCGCAGTGGGGCGAGTGTGGGAGAAGCAGTTGGTACATTATTTATGGAGCACCAGTTACCAGCCATGCCGAGGAGTTACACGGTTTGTCCCACACCGAGTGTAGGATGCCATCATTTGTTTAATGTAGAACAAAATCAAGTGAGGCCACCCCAAAACTCACTGTCTGTTGGCTGACATCTGTGTCCTGCCCCTGCATTGGGTGAATGCTTGGCTCCTGGCTTGGGACAAATGGAGGCAGAGGAGGGAGGAGAAGAGAGAGGAGAGGAGGGAAGGGGAAGGGAGGGGAGGGGAGGGGAGGAGAGGGGAGAGGAGAGACTCCACCTTAAGGGTGGATGTGGGGAAGGAGGTTTACAGACTGGCTAGGGGCCATCAAATTCTTGAAGGGGAAGGAGATTTAGGAAGCCCTCTCCCTAAAAAAAACGAAAGAATAGGACTTTATTCTTCTCTTCTTTCCCAAAGGGACCAGGCAGCCGCCAGGTATGTGACCCACAAGCCGGGTTTGCATATCACCTGGCCAGCCTGGAATTGATGTCACCTGTCATCAGAAGGAAGGCCACCCTGGCTCCCTCTGCTGTCCCGTTTTGTGGTTCAGCTCTGGACTTTGCCCTTGACGACTGGCCTTGGCAACCTTGTCTACCCTGCCCGGTTTTGCTCCCAGTTCAGCAAAACTGTAGCACCTCAGTGTCCCCTGGGTCGTGCCCCCCCATGCCAGCTGTGGCTGCCACTCCCTCGTCTTGCACCAGCGAAGCCTCTCTAACCTGACAGACATTCCCTTCCACTAGCCTGTTCTCTATCCTTGTCTCCTGGTTTAGAAGGGAGAGACCCTGGCTCGTGGCTCATACATGGATCGTATGATGTACTACGTCGAGGGAATGGACACAGCTAATCTGGGAGGGTAGGTGATGACGAGGAGCGGCTCAGAGTGTTCTGGAAGAAGCAGTATTTGTGTTGGGCAGCGAGTGAAGTTTGCAAAATGATTGAGCCCCACCTTCCACCTTGAGTTTTGAAGAGAAGACAGCCATTGGGGTCGTGTTTGTGGAGCATGGTGGGGACCCCACTAGGCGGCTGCATGAAGTCATGTGATCAGGAAAGACCCTGTCCCGTCTGGTGCAGTTTGATGAATAACCAGGTTTTCTCTTCTTTTCCTAAGCAGGGTGCTTTCCTCTTTCTCAACTCTGGTGTGATCTGAGTTCAGTGTTCAAGGATTCTAAAACCTCCCCTTCTGCCCTTGCCTTTTGCCCTCGGGTGGCTCCTGGGGAGGAGTGTCTGGTTTTGCCTGTGACTCTGGATGAAGCAGAAACGGTGCTGGGTGGAGTCTTGTTTTCTTTGATTGTGGTGTGTCTGTAGAGTTCGGAAACCTACGTGTGTTCTCTGATGAGCCCCATAGCGTGTGGGTGTGCGTGTGTCCTTCTCACAGCTTTGGGAGGCATTCCTCAGGGTTTTCCACTGTGCCCAGGACACCAGCGAAGACATGTGACACTCAGGATCATTCATATCCACTTCTTGGTGTAGCCTAGAAAATGCAAGCTTGGGTTGGCGTTGCTCTCCAAAGGGTTCTGAGTGCCCCCAGGGTCTCGGGACGCCTGAGGACCACCTTCAACAAATCTTCCAGTAGTTAACACCCCATGGCTTTTTAATAATTGTCTTTCGATCTTTCTACAGTTATTCCCTGCACACATCCTCCAAGTCTTTGGCTGTCTGTAGTAAGACGCCTTTCGGGTGGGCATAGACTTTTTTCCTTGAAAGAAACATTAAAAAAAAAAAATTGGTACAACCTGGGTCACCTTGCTTTCAAGTTTTAATAACATTTACACCTTTTTTTTTTTTTTATCATTTTCCAACAATTAGGTTTTTGTTTCCTGTTCCTAGAAGTCTGTCTTTTTTTTTTTTTTACTCCATTAAATTACAGATTACCTAAAACAGGTGGGTTTGACACTCTGATAGCTCCTCAAATAGCATTCAGTCAGGAGAGGTTGGCAGTCTTCTTGTGGCTGGGTGGGCGTTCGTGGGTGGGAAGCTGTGTGCTCTATCCCTTGATGAGAAAGGGGACCCTCCCTTTTTTCTTTCTTTTCCTTTTTCTAATTTGGGAACAGTTGAAGTGAGGCTCCAGGTAGGGGCAGATAAAAAGGTCCTTTTTTTTTTTTTTTTCTGACAGCAGCCCTGGGAATTGAACCTAGAACCTCACACACACTAGGTGTACTCTCTGTCACTGGGCTATTTGCAGTCCCCCCCCCCCCAGTTCTGTAAGTGATTTGAGCTGTTGTGGTCTTCAGGCACACTGATCTGGGTGGGGGCTGACTACTTCATTGTTCAGGATCAGCAGACAGTCTGCTGACACTGTAGAGCTAGCTGCCTTGATCTGTTCTTCTCAAGTAAGGTAGGTTGGGCCTCCTTTTACCTCCCACCTTGCCTGATTCGGATTCTGCAGCTGGGACTAGGGAGGAGGGATCCCAGCCGGGCACAGCCTGTTTGCAGCGTGGCTCCCAGTGAGCATCCTGAAGGAGATTTCTCAGAACCTGAAGTGCCAGGACCCGTCACCTCAAACATGGGCTTTTCTGTGTGCCAGTCGCTGTACTGACCCCCTTTTGGTGTGGCCATCTTTATTTGTACAGAAAAGCTGTATGTATCATACAGCGTGCCCATAGAAAGCCGACAGGTTTGTAGCCTGTTCTTAGAGTCACACATGTCCTTACCACGCTGTTCTTGAGAACGTTCATCACCCAGGACTGAAACTTCCTGTTCGCTGTCATTCCCGATTTCTCCCTCAGTGCCGCCCCTCCCCACCGTTCCAGGCAGTCCCCCCAGTGCCTTCCAGTTCTGTTCCCCTCCTAAGTGATAGTTAAATGTCCTTGACCAGCCTCCCCTGCACCCCTGTGCCTCCCACCGCTGGGTGGGTCAGATGTTTTGGGTTCCATACTGCTAAGAGCTCGTGGTGGGGTTTGTCTTTCTGTGTCTAGCCCGTTTCGTGTAGGACTGCCCTCCGTCGTTGGAGCGGCGGGGTGAGCAGCGTTCCGTGGTGCAGATGCACGTTTTCTGGAGCCCACCGTCAGCTGATGGGCACTCGGGCGGATGCCTTGTGTCAGCCGCTGTGAGTCGTGCTGCAGTAAGCACAGGGGTGCAGATGTCTCCGTGATCTCAGTTCCCCAAACCACCCCTGAGTTCATGGTGTCGCCATGCAAGAGGTCCAGTGACTCTGATGTCACAGAGCGAAGGGCAGAAGTAGTCGGTTCAATCGAGGCGGCTCCCAGGTTTCCCTTCCCTGTTTCCCTCCCAGTCTTTCCGTGTTGATGGGTGGTGGTGCCTACTCCTCAGGGTGGTGGAAATGTCCTACTCCCGATCTTAACCAAAAGGCAGCGATGTGACTGACTTGTTTTAATTATTATCATTATCGGGAAATGGGCCCTGAAGGGCCCAGTGATTTCCCATGGTAAATTGCTGGTCTGGCTGTTAGGTGATGCGCGGAGGCCTCTGGCTCATCCAGCCTGTTGTCACTTAGTATGCTTCAAATTCTTCTTCTTCCTTTTTTCCCCCCCCTTTTTTTTGGTAGATAGCATCTCATATAGCCCAGTGAAGTCACAGTGGGCTGAGGCTGGCTTTGAATTCCCGGCACTCCTTGACTCTTTTCCAGGTGCTGGGGTTATGAGCATAAACAGCCACACCTGGCCTGATTCAGCGTCATACATCTTGACCAACTCGGTGCTGGGGTGGGAAGGGCTGTGCCGTACTGTAGATGACTGTAGCACCTCCAGCCAGAAGCAGGATGGCTCTTTTCTAAATGTCCTCGGGTTTCTCCAGAAGCTTCCTGTCAGGAGGGTCTGGCTAGACAGACCCTAATGAGCCTCCATCCTCAGTGCCCTCAGAAGGTACCTCCATCTGGATAGGTCTCTGGAGGCCAGCCAGAGGACTCTGAGTTACCCTGAACGCTGTTGTTTCTGGGAAGAGTAATTCCTATACAGACTTGATAGAGAAATAGTGAACACAGAGGAGTCAAAGCAGGTCTTTATGGTGTCTTGATGGGCCTGCAATGCTGGTCTGAGTACTCTCAAGGTAGACTGGGCTCAATCAATCTCTCCTCTCTCCCTTCCTCCCTCCCTTCTTCTCTCCTTCCTTCCCTCTTGCTTGCTTATGTGGGTGCGTACGTGCTTGTGCGTGCGTGCGTGCGAGTGCATAGGTGGGCCAGAGGACATCCTCAGGCATCGGTTCCCAACTTTCCTAATATTGTCATCCTCATGTTGTGGTGATCCCCCAACCATAAAATTATTTCCTTTCTACTTCATAACTGTACTTTTGCTACTGTTATGAATAGTGATGTAAATATCTGCTGTGTGACTCCTATGAAAGAGTTGTTCCACTCCAGATGGATCGAAACCCACAGGCTGAGAACCACTGTCCTAAGATACCATCCTCAGGGATGCTCTCTGCCTTGTTGGAGACAGGGTCTATCATTGGTTGGGTGCTCACCAATTAGGTTAGACTGGCTGCCAGTAAGCCCTGGAGATGAGCCTGTTTCTGCCTCTTCAGTGCTGGTATTATAAGCACACACCACCATACCCTGAATTTTCATTAGAGTTCTAGGGATCCAACTCAGGTCCTCAAGCTTGCTTGCTGTCTTTCCAGTCCCCTTGGCCCTTGATTTTTTTGGAGACATCATCTTTTGTAGTGCAGGCTAGCCTTGAACTTGGTAAGTAGCCAAGGCTGAGTGCTGGGGTTGTAATTGTACACTGCCAGGGCAGGCTCGTTTGTTAATATTCCAGTTTCTGTTGTTGGGTTGAAGATGCCCCCAGGGGATAAACATAGGATAAGCATCCTGTGTCAAGAACCACGTCTAGATGTTGGTTGGCGTGACTCAGATGTAGATGCCAAAGGGCTTCTACCAAGAGCCCTGGTGTAGCTCAGTGTTGTGTGGGAGCAAATGGCTGAGATGAGACCCAGCAGGACCCAGATGCACCATTGCAGAGCAGCTGGGTGGGAGCTAGCAGCACACGCAAAACAGTCTGCGGGCGTGGCCTGGTGGAAAAGTCATGGGGTGACTGTTGCCAGAACCTCTAATTTGGTCTTAAATTTTTTTAATGTAATGACTTTATTGTTTTCATTAAAATGATACACGACCCTTATAAAAACAAAGCAAAACAACATACCACACAGAAAAGTACAAAGAAGAAAGCAATATATTGGTCCAAATCTTAGCTCCCAGAAGTAACCCATTTTAATCATAAGGCAGCTTTCCGTGTGACCTGTATGTACATTTTCAGACAGAATTGATGGCTAGAGAAATATATAAAAGGGTAATTCTTAAACAAGGTATTAACTCTTACGCATATAAGTTTCAAAATAAACGTTTGTCCTCTCACATATTAGAAGGAAGTGATTGGAGAAGTGACCCCGAGCAAACGGCTGGACTTCCAGTAGCTCTTTCTTTACCAGAAGAAATGGGTTTTCTGGTGTTCTTTAAGACACTGTTCTTACCAAGGACTAGAGATGGTTTCATTTGTCGTAGCGAGGTGTTGGGGGCCTCTGGCGTGTCTGTGGTGAGCAGAGATGCTGCTCGCTGTTCTGTGATGGCCACAGCAGTACCACGGTAGAGACCCACACAGCCAGAGTGCTGGGCGTGACAAGGCTGAGAGGCGAGCAGTGAGGTTAGGAGAAATGGTCCACCAGAGCCACGAGGAAGGTGGCAGGCAGCAAGGACGTGCCCCCTGCAGTCTCAGACAGTTTGGGTTTGGCATCTGTAATGAAAGATGCAATGATTACTTTAATTCTTGTTACTCCTTTCTCCTCTTAGCAACAGAAACAAGAGGGGGCATGATATTATTCTTACCTTGTCAGGATGTCCCTCGTTTGTATTCTGTTCTGGGACTGTGACCCCCAGGTGCAGGATACAGTGCCGTACAGCACACCCTCACCCATGCTTTACCTTTACTGGGTTTGACTGGAGGAAAGGTAAACCACCCTCTTGGTGGACAGCTGCTTCAGCTCAGTCTGTATGTAACGTGTATGGGAAGGGAGGGGGCAGACTGCATGCCAGTCCTGTACCCAGGAGGAGGAGGAGGAGGAGACCCCTTGCGCTGCCTCTAGGACACTGTGGGCCCCTTAGAGAAGTGGGATTGGACTTCAGAGTTCAGTACGGAGGAAAGATGATCAGTGTTGATTCTAAGGGCTTCTGGGAGGTTAAAACTAGAGCCGTGTGAACATTAAGGACAGATGGCTTGACGTAGGCACCGAGGAATGGGATGAGTCTCCTGCTGGCTGAAGTTTGCTCGGGAACCGCCTGTTGCCATAGTCTACATAGTATACATAGAGTTAAATATCAGCTGGGTGGCTATATTTAGGTTATTTTCCAGCCTTGAGAGTCTGATAGGCTGATATGACTTCCCGATAGCCACCTGTCCCAGGGAGGAGTTTCAGGCACCCAGCTCCCTCCTCCTGCTGTGTGGGACAAAGATGAGAACAAACAGAGCCATGTTGCATGCACAGGTGACCCAGGAGAGAGCCTTGAATGTTCTGTATTTTTTAATTTTGCACCCACTGTGTACACGCATTGACTCCGTGGTGTAGGTGTTTAGAGTCTGTGAAACTCGTTCCCATTGGTGTCCATGGTTATTTGCAAGATTATAGGGGTAGGGCACCCCTGAAAGAGCTCCCGAGCCTGTGTGTGTCGTAGATATCCTACAAAGGAGGGTCACATCTGCAGATTGTTCCTTGCGTGGTTAGAAATGGGTGTGTGGCTCGTCGCACTGTGACTGATTGCTGCCTTTGTTCTGTCGTAGGGGAGCTATCCAGTTTGGGAAGATTTCATAAACAAAGCCGGAAAGCTGCAGTCGCAGCTGCGGTAAGTAGACACGTGTGTTGTCCTTCAGGCAGGGAGGTGTGGGTCAGCACACACATCTGGGGTACATTTAGAAATGTCCGCAGATAGGGCATGCAGTGGGCTCTGTTTAATCAGTATCAATTCATATTATCCTGCCCCCCCCATGTGTGAAATCGACTCATTTCTGCTCTTTCAGAGTTGATTAGATAGAGTAGTAACAGATACTGTTTATGTGGCACCCACTGTGTGCCAAGCATACGTGAACTTGTCAACAATCTCACCCCCACAAGGTTCAGTTCAGCTGAGTTTGACTGAAGGAGTCGAGGCACAGGTAAGAGCGTGATCACCGAGATGCCACCAGTGACAGAGTGGAGACTGCACACGAGCTTTCTGCTTCCAGAGTCCCAGGTTCTTCTCTGTATTTTCTTCCCACATGCAGAGTTGAAATCCCAGTGTGGACTGGTGCACAGATCCATTGACATGAAGTTATCTAGAAAAGGCCATCTATAGAGATAAGTCTTAGCAGTGGTCGGCTGGGCTAGGGGTTTAAAAGGAGACTGACCCCAGATGGGTGGGAGGGGTCTTTATGAGACGGTGGGAATGTTCTCAAGTTGGAGTGTGGCTCCCTGCACAATTCTCCGTTTACTAAAAGCCACGGAGATAAGCCCTTTATCTTACCGACATTTAGAAGAAGTAAATTTTACAGTGTGAACGTTATGCCTAAGCTGGGCAGTGGTGGCACTTGGGAGGCAGAGATGGGCGGGTCTCTGTGAGTTCAAAGCCAGCCTGGTCTACAGAGCGAGTTCCAGGACAGCCAAGGCTACACAGAGAAACCCTGTCTTGAAAAAACAAAAACAAGGCCTCAAAAAGCTGCTTAAACAGGCTCTGCTGCGGATTTCCTCTAGGAACCCCGTATCGCCTAGTTGCCTGTTCCGTTTTCATTTGCTGTGACAGATGGAATACCCACATGCTGCAGCTCCACCCTTTTGAAGTCAGTGTGGGAAGAGATGCCGCTGGGCTGAGTGGGTGCTCCAAGAAGCATGGGACACTTGAAAATGACCGTTTGGATAATCCTCACTCGTGAAGTTTGGGGGATGACTGGTTGGCCTGAGATGGATGAGAATGGAAGAGAGGACAGAGCAGTAGGTAGGGCTGTTCTAGGAAAAAGCCATATGGGTAATAGATGAGGGACATTCCTGAGTCTCTGCCGGTGCATACCAGAGGCCACTGCTCGCTCTTGCCATGGGGACTGGAGGTACCCGGCTCCCCTGTGGTTCAAGACTGGGCAGGAGTGCATGGATTTCCTTCAGCTTCCCTTGTTGGGGATCTCTGCAGCCTTGTATGTGACACCCCAAGTAGACGCTGGACTCAGAATGTGTGCCTTCTCCAGTTGTCGGGTCCTTGACCATCTCCCTGTTTTCTGGCTTGCTGGGTGGTGTCTGGGTCTTCATCTGAGGTCCTCACTGCCTCCTCATGGAGCTACCCTGGCCTTCTGGCGCTAGCTCATCCACTGCTCTCATTTCACATAGGTTAGTCAGTCTCCCTCTGTTGGAGGTCTCCTCCTGAACTAAAGCATTTGAATTTCCCCTTCATTTTTCTTGTCCACTCTCAGATGGTAGGGTGGGCCTTCAGTATAGGCCTGAAGAAAAAAGTGTTCTCTTTTCCCTTTTGCTGGTGAGGAGCTTGAAGTAATGAGCTCACCACCTGTCCTGACCATAGAAAGTAAAACTCAAGGAAACGCGCGCGCACGCGCGCGCGCACGCGCGCGCGCGCACACACACACACACACACACACACACACACACACACACACCACACACACACACAACGGCCCCCTCCTTAGGTCTTCCGAGATCAGGGACATTGCTTTATCAGTTTATCAGATTAGTAGCATCTTCTGAGAGTGGATTTTGTGTCCTGGAGAAAGGCTGCAGTTACCCCTGCAGAGGCAGTACTTCCATCCTGGGCGTTTAAGCCAGTCACTCCCTTAGCTCTTAGTGGTTTCGACCATGACGTCAGAAAGCGCAGGGTGACAGTCATTAAAAGCTCTTAATTCCTTAGTATTGACCAGCGTCGCAATTTGCAGTGGGGCTCCAGCGACTCTAATGGCCAAAGCTTGCCTGCAGCTGGCTCGTAAAGTGTGGTTGATTGGCACTGAGTTGAAGGAGACTAAATCAAGCTGGCTTGTCAGATACACAGCGTAAGTCAGGATGAGCTATTTATACGTCTCAGGATGTTTGATAAAGATAACTTTCCAGTGTTTGCGTTTGATGCCAACACTTTCAAAATACGCTTCGAAGTGTGTGTGTGTATAGTGGGGGAGGGCTAGTGTTTAGAACTGAGCAGATAGTCTTTTGTTTTCTTTTTTTTTCAAGACAGGGTTTCTCTGTGTATCCTTAGCTGTCCTAGAACTCACTGTAGATCAATCAGGCTGGTCTCGAACTCACAGAGATCTGCCTGCCTCTGCCTCCCAAATGCTGGGATTAAAGGCGTGCACATCTGGCTTGAGCAGATATCTTCTTGATCTACTAGAAACTGTCAGGCTGCCTCATTTTGAAATTTGGCCTTAAGGGACCGAATCCAGAGCCTTTCAGAAACATTTTGTTCCAAAGGCACTGTTGTTACCTTTAAGATAGACCATTTCCTTTTCTGCCTCCCGAACTCTGTTTTCTAGAACTTACTCTTCTTTTGGTGACTGCCTTCTTAGGAAGGCTCAGTAGACTCGAGTCATGTAATAAACGCTTGAAGATTAGCATCAGTCTTTGAGTTTGGTTTTAAGTCCTTGCGTGATGGGTACACGGCTTGTTGGTTTGTCCCAGAGCAGCCTGGGATGCTGGTCATTCCCGAGTTCATGGTGTTGTAGGCCAGAGTGCTAGGAACCAGCCGGCCACAAAGTGCCCGGTGCATCCATCCATCTGGTAGCGCTTAAGGGAATGGGTTAGCATTCAAAAATTCTTAGGAAATGAAATGAGTCTGAATTCTTCCTGTTGTTACTTTTAGGACTTCAAAAGATGCAGTTGAGAGAGCATCCTGAGGCTGAACATAACAAAACCAAACGGAACCAAAACACAGTATCTTAGTCTCATGGTAGTTGGGATTTAGGGAGGAAAGCTGTATGTGTCTACCTAGCACCCTGTGAGCTCAGCCCACTGGTGAAGCTGTGCCTTGATTTACAGTGCTGGAGCATCAGGTGATCTCCAAAACGGCTTTCAACGTGTGGCCTCAGTTTTCCTTTTCGGCAATGAATTCATTGTTGAACTTTCTGCTCTCCAGGATTTGGTTCCCTGCCAGTTCATGAATGTGTATACTGTTTTCCTATACTAAAGCTGACATCACCTGTGTTATCTATACTTTTAAGGATGCTTTCTTCTTCTTTGGGGTAGAAACACCTCTGTTTTCTTTCTTTGCACAATTTTTCTTGATAGTTCACACAGTGAGGCCATTATCGGGGTTGAGTGCTAGGGGAAAAAAAAGCCCAGTAATACACCATCGACTGCTGGATTGTTTCTCTGGAAGGTTCTGTTCACTGTAGCAGAGGTTTTAGCCCGAGAGCTGCGATGGATTTGCCAGTGTGAGACATTCCTCATGCTTTTGTTATCTGTTTGCATTTTAGGACAACAGTAGTAGCAGCAGCTGCCTTCTTGGACGCCTTTCAGAAAGTGGCTGACATGGCTACCAACACACGTGGTGAGCAGATGGAAGGCTGCCTTCCAGCACTGACTGAATCCAGCACGTGGGCTCTCCCTCTGGGCGGCTTCTCGAGAAGATACGGCTTGAGTTATCAGCGCTTGGCTGACTCACCGTTTTCCGTGTATTTTTAACACCGTGGGGTAGCACATACTAGCGGTTGTAACCGGTTCTCCAGATAGTGGAGCACACGTGACCACTAGGCAAGGAGGGAAAGGAGCCGCGGTTCCTACGCGAGGTGGCCTGCGGAGGGGGTGGCTGCTGGAGGGATGTACTCAGTATAGAGCCCAAGCCACGCCTCTGGTTGTGCTCGTTCCGCTCCAGCACAGGCTACCCTGCGTCCCTCCTGGTTCCCTTGTGGAATGGGAAGTCCTGGAGATGTTTGCATGGCTCCTGTCTTAAGTTCTCAACAAACACGGAATCCTTTTATGACAGGCACAGCATCCCACGTGCCATATCCATCTCCGCAGCTCTAGTGTTAGGCGGAGGACCCCATGAACGAGACACCGACCTAGTCCTAACGGTATCCCGCAAGACAGTGTCCGGAGCCTCATGGAGAGTTAATACGCGTTTATGAAAGCAGTGATCAAAAGGGGGACATCTTTTGGAAAGATTTAATGGTTTCAGAGAATACGGGGATGTTCATAATGCGTGAGAAGGTGGATGCTCTCGGGCTGATCTTTGCGAGGGTACCCCCCCTGGTGCCCATGCAGCCCCACTCTCCTGCCCCTTCCTTGCCTGGTGGCTCTGGGCTCCCTCGTGCCATGCATAGCTGTGTGCCTCCTCACTCATCGTCACTGTGACATTGGGAACCTTGGGTGTTGAGGACAGTGCAGGGGTTTGTTCCCACAGCCATTGACCATAGGCTTTTAATTAAATATTCAAATAGATCGAAACTCCAAACCCTTTAATTGCTGTACTGCCGTGAGACCACGAGGATCAATATGTTTCCCCCCTGTCCCCAAAGCGCACACAGTCTGGGTAGGGAGCCTGAGATGTGTAAATGACAACGCCGGTGTAGAAATAATATGTGTGTACGGTCATAGCCGAAGCCCAGAGCAACAGGGGAATATGGGAAAGTGAGCAATTAGCCCAGCTCGGGGAATCAGGGACATTTCCCCGGGGGAGCTATTATTTCTCCTCCTTTCTGAGATGCCAGCAATATTGCAAAAAAGTTCCCCCAGAAATGTGACAATGACTCAGTCAGCACTGAGCTTCCTTGATCTGGTTCGTCTGTGAGGTGGGGCTCTTAACCTGTATAAAATTTAAATTCCTTCCTAATTATTACCTCACTTACATGTACCTCTTGTAAGAACTTGGGGGACTGCTGCTCGAAAGACCTTGACATTCAAGCCAGTGTTTGCCACTGTGGAATGTGACCATCCATCCACGGTGTGGCTCTTCCTCACCTCAGCCATGTCTGTCATCGTGAAAGCGTTCCGTAATTGTCAGCCACGTATATTATTTTGTGTGCGTGCTGTGGGGATGTGTGCACAGGTCAGAAGACAGCTTGCAGGAGCTGGTTCTCTATTCCTGGCCCGTGAGTTCAGGGGTCAAACGCACATCTTCAGTCTTGGCAGCAAGTGTTGTTACCTGCTGAGAGCCTTCTTTTTTTTTTTTTTTTTTTTTTGAGACATGGTCTTATGTAGCCAAGGTTGCCCTTGAAGCCATTATGTAGCTGAGGATAACCTTGAACTCCTGATCCTCCTGCTTCTACCTCCCAAGTGCTGGCATTACTGGAGTGAGCCATCATGCCCAGCATGGGATTGGATTTCTGAGGCTCTAGGATTCAGAGTCTGTTTTTAGATTTTACTGTTAAATTACTTACTGCATGGGTCATAAAGGAGCAAATGGAAAGGTGACCCCATTGATGTAGGTGTGGGTGTGCATGCACGTGTGTGCGTGCGTGCGTGCGTGCGTGGATATATATGTGGAAGCCAGAGGTTGATGCTGGGCATCTTCCTTCATTGCTCTCCATGTTATTTATGTGTGTGAATGGGATGTCTCTACATACTCATGTATAAAGGTGTGCATGTGGGT